>NC_133929.1:7677987-7813636 GCF_964199755.1 Larus michahellis | reverse complement strand
GGAATCCATACATGCAGATTACACTTAAACATACCTTGTCAGTGTAGGTCTTCCTTCTCCCCTTAGCATCTGGATGCACATATTGATTGTGAAGGTCCATGTAAGGCAATATTTTTGACATTTTCCCCAAAAAATCTAAACCATCTTTGATGGTTACTACTCCTTCCCATGCCTGCATTTGAAAATGACAAAAACTGCCAGATGTATTGTTGCAGCTGAACTTTGCTTGTGCAAGACCAGACAATGAGAAAGAAAGTGGGTATAAATTACGCTTGTGTTTCTTTGGTCCTAGGATGAGCTGCCAACAGCTCAGAGGCAGTACCGGCAGATACAAGTCTCTGAGAGGTTGTGGCAGGCAAGCTACGAGACTCCATATGGTGTGAGAATCCATACTATCTAGAGGTATTGCAGGGCTTTTGATATAAACAGTTGCACCTGCTTTCCAGCTATGTCGCATGGCCAGAACAGTGGAGATGAGATGAACTGACTCCAGGATCTAACACAAAACTCTGTTCATCGTTACCAAACATTTAACATAATGGGGAAAATTTATCCTACTTGTCTGAAGTAAGTGGAGTATAACAAGGAACTAATGCTACTAAGCAAAAATAGAAATTTATTTTAAAAATACCTATTATTCCATGATATGGTCTCTGCTTAGCACCATTCAGAGGTAGTGCACATATTAAGAAAATGTAAACAAGACAATTTGAACATTGCTTTGCAGAGTCAGGTCCATTCCCTGAAAAAAAAAATCAGTGTGTAGCTGTGCACTTAACTGGCATGTCCAGTTACTGAGACTGAACTACATGCATTTGGACAGAATTTCTTGATGGTTGGTTGTAGGGGCTTTTTAATTGTCTTTTGACATTCAGACCTAATCTCTAATCAGATTTATATTTGGCCTCAACCTTCCACAACTGACAACTGAAAAGACCCATCCCAAAATATTAATCTTTAATTGATGCATTGTTCATTCTTGCAGGGTTTTCTTTAAAGGGATTATCCTGGGAATGCCACCAATAACATTAAATGATACTTATTTGTGTTACATCTGGTTTAGCCCTTTATATATTTATTATACCTGAAAATTTATTTTCTTAGAGACCTTGTAACAGCATTTCTGCATTATCAGTTCATTTTGTTTGCCTCTTTCCTGGATATATTAGCCAGGAAAAGGAATTCCCAGTCTGTAACAGACAGATTAATTCACACGTTTTTACTTTGTCCACATAGACAAATGCAATTTCTGGATCACTGAGGCATACAGATTATGAACAAGACACTCCAAAAACTAACTATCCAGATGGGGATATACTTACAAAAATCTTTTATGTCAAAGTCAGGATTTCACAACATAACACGCTAATGCAAAATCCAGTAGCACCTGAAAGATTAAGGTAGCTGCTGCTATCACTTGCACATACAGCAATTGTATTTCAAAATAAAAAGTGTATTTTTGATTTTTCTTTTGGATTTTTTTTGTTGGGTATTTCTGTTAGTTTTTTGGGTAATTCTTTTTTTTTTTTTACAAGACTGTAGTTGCCATATAACAAGTTATACGTGATGTGACTGCTCTCCCCTCCTGTGCAAGTTCACAATCATGTTTTCAGGCTATAGTACTCAACGCTGTTTTCTGGTATACATATTCCCATAGTTTCATCAAAGATAGATACAATGCATAATACCTGTCTCTGGGAAAAGTAATGCTTCAAACAGGCAAAGTTTTATCTTAAAACAGAAGTGGAGAGGCTACAGTAGGTATAACCACCTAAGTATGAACTTTAGGTCGCAATTTCTAAACACTCACTACTGTAAATAAACATTAAAAATACTCTTTGCAATAGGGTTTTATTTATATGTGCACGTATGTCCACCTTATCCCATATTTATGTTTGACAACTATTTGGGAATTCAAAGGTGCAGCCCTCAGTATTTGTATTATTTAAAAAAAGGAAAGGAAGCATATCTACTGAGAAAAGAAATTCTCAAATATCAATTTCCATTTTTAAATTTAATTTAAATAGGAAAATATTAAAAATGTGCACATCTAAATTTTTCCATGTTCTGTATATACATATTTGTGTACATATACATAGAAATACTTGCACTTCTACAGATGTTATGCCAACTAACTGTTGCTGACATCACATCGAGGACACATCTGGTTTATAGCAGTGCAAGTGACAAGAGAATCAGGCCAAAACATCCCCAGGTAATTTAAAACCTGGTTGTATCTGCTCATCTGGACCTGATGAAGATATACGCGCCACCGTCTAAAATCCACTGAATGAAAAACATGTAGCTCACCACAAAGTTTTCAACCAGTAGCACGCTGAACCAAGCTCCCCCCACCCTTTTAATAAATAAAATAGTTGAGAAAATACCCTAAAAATATGGAGGAAACTTTAACATTGTGTACATTACATACAATATAATACATGATGGTTTAATATTTGACCTAAACCATTTTCCTGACTAGTCATAGGACACCTGATAAATTAATGCTAAAGAAAAAACCCAGTATTTTAGAAATAAAGCATGTATTTCTGATATGAATGAGAACCTGTGTGTATTATATGGTATATACACACAGTACACACATAAAAACAAACTTATATTTTCCAGTTTTGACTAGCAGTCTCTAAGTGGAGAAAATTGTATTATACAAATTTAATAAGCAGCTAGATTTCATGTTTAACATTCAAATTAATTTGGGGAGCAAAGGTCAGTGCATCTTTTGACTTTGAAGTCTGACACTCATTCATATGTTTTAAAAAGTCCTCTTCAACATTACAAGCAATTTATAGCAAAAATGTACTTTGATGCAAGATACATGACACTTGGCTTAGCTTTCAGAGTTTTTTTTTAAATAAATCTGTTATATAAAGAAATGCATGTTTGTCAAAAGTCTGTTAAAATTACATCAAAACAACTTTAAAACCTACTCACTGAGGCTAATTGAATTCGTTTTCTTGTTTTTAAACATTTAGTTAACAGTTCAGAATATTGCCTGGTGTAGTTGGCTGGACAAGTTCAGTGTACGAGTAATCTCTTGCAATAGCTCTATTCCCTTAATGCAATCTGTAATAAACAATGCTCCCCATAAGCCACTATTCATAAAACCTGAAATTCATGTGACATTCTGAAAAAGTCTCCTGCAGAACAGGTTAACAGTTAATTGAACATAGATAGTCAATATATGTATCATGGCCAGAAAACAAACAACTGGCTATTTTTGTTATCTGTGCATGTCAAATTTTACATTTAAAATTCTCAGGGGTTTTTTGCCCCCTTTTTTTTTTTTCCTGAGGGACTCACCTGCCATCATTGATTGGCTTCAAAATATAGGTAAGTGGAAGATAGTATCTCACTGTAATTACATGGAATTCATATGAAAAAGTAAACCTTACATTGGACAATAGTGTAGAACACCAGAGTAAGCTCCATAAAGAAATACGGTATCTTCCAGTGTGTGTATATATATATAAACAAAAAAACCCCAACCAACCAACTAACTGAAAAACCCCAAAAGGAAGAACTTTATACAAGCAGTTATAGTAACTTTGTTTCAATTAAAGATGCAACTCTCTCTCACTCCTGGCAAGAATAAATTGATAACAGCACTGCTGCTCCACAGTGGAAAGTATCTTGAGAAATTATTAAGAACAACAAAATACAGTTCTTGCACAAAACACAGCAATTAAATATCTTAAATAAATAAAACAGCAGATAAACTATATTGTGTCTATCACAAAAAGGGGATGTGACCTGGGACACTGCTAATTCTTCTGTCACTGATAATTAGAAAAGGATTGCATTCAGTTACTGTTAATATCTTTCAAGTTATCTATGGCCAATAATGTACAAGGAGGTAATTTGTAATTCAAGTTTGTTGTTTTTTCTTCAACTAGCTACAAGCTGAGTTCTAAATTTTACATTGAAATATGACTCAAATTTAAAACAAGCCCTCTCAGAGGAGCAGTTTCTAATTTTGTGCAACTTTGATGCAGAGCCCAACACAGTCCTATGAAGAGAGACAGTGCATCTTTAAGCTGATTGACACTGAAATCCCATTTTCTTCAGCTGCATTCTATTAGCTTGGCCAAATTATCTCGTAACTCTGTTAGTTCAAATATTTTTCCATCAAGAATTTCTAAAAATGTCTTCAAGTTATTGCGAAAAGCTTCTTGCTCATTCTGACTTTTCTCCAGACGTTGTTCTAGATCAGACAGATGGTCTTCCAGGTCTTTGTTTCGAATTTCTACTTCCTTCAGAGAAAATACATAACATGTTAATGTGTTGTCTGCAAACAGAAAGCAGTTTAACCTCTTGCTGGTATTCGTGTGCTATTTTTGTCAACTGGTTTTTGAAACAATTTGTGATTGTGACCCTTTACATTTTCCACTAAGCCAAAACCAGAACCAAAATTGTTATTAGGATTGCATATATACTATCATTTCCTCCATTTTTTTCAGTAATTCATCTGAAGGACAGAAACTTTTGGACAGGGATAAAATTTAGTCAGTGAACAACAGATGTGATGTTCTGGTAAGTTATCGCTTCTATCATTCAGAAATATGCAACCTACTGAAAACAGCTTCTCAAAGGTTTACTTAAGTTCAAGTATTCCCTTATTTAGACAACACGAATTGCTCAAGTACACAGCCCCCATTAAATATAGAAGCTCATCCAGAATACTGCTTTATTGATGGAGGAGTACTACCTTACGCCTGTCCTACATTATAGGCCTTTTCACCCTGAAAATTAAGACAGAAGCATAAACTAGCAAGACTGATGTCAAGGTGAAATCGATTGTAACAAATTTAAACCAGCAAGTGCAAGCTGAATGTCTTGTCTAGTTGTACTGTGCCCCCGAGCTCCCACCTGCAAGCTCTGCAGTAGTGCAGCCGTGGGAGCAGGGAAAGTGCGTGAGCCACCAGTGCTGTTACAGACAAGCTGTTCCCATACAGCGATTCGAAAGATGAAGCAGCAGCACATTACACATAGCTGAGGGGATCTGACCCTGAGCAAGTTCAACTCTCATTCATGGGTAAGAGATGCTCCCTTGTGCCAGCCAGCGGGAGGGGAGCGCTGCCTGTTGGGACCCCTCACAGCTCTGGCTTGTGCGTGAGGGAGGGAGGTCACAGCTGCTCTGCTTTGTGCAAACTGGATGCCCTCTCTTTTTTCAAATTACTAATGTAGCAGTCATGTGGGTCTGGAATAGCATATTGTTATTTGTCTCATTTGTTGCTGAATTTCATAATTTCAGTTATGAAAAACACTCTCAAAGGTAGCACAGGGACAGTGTATTTAGTACACCATACACCCTGCGTAGCCATTCTCTGGAAAAGTGCATAGTGTATTCATATTTACATACATTAACATTTTTAAACACCACTTACCTTTACAGTGGTTTTGTGTCACAAAGCTTTAACGGGCCTGCTCTGAGTTTTTACAACTAGTTTCACACAGCCATGGGGTGGGCGATTTGGCAGCAGTCATTCCTCCCAGCATGAGCTTGCTTTCTGTCCTCCCACTTTCCCACTGTTTTTGTTACGATTCTTCTGTCTCCCTCAAAGCTAACAAATACATTAATGTTTACATTGGAGAGATCTCAGCTAACCATAAGTAACAACCTGAGCCATACAGAATATGTATTTGGGTAGTCAAGAGTAACAGGTATAAAATGGCAGCTTTGTGTCAAAGTCCGTGGCCTTTACATCTGTGAGGGGTGAGATGGCAGCATCGATTGTCTGCTGCACCTCTGGCCAGAGGAGGAGATGATGTGGCCAGAACTCAGTGTCAGCTCCCAGCTTCTGCAGGAGGGGAAGAACTCTGGGACCCCCAGCAGTGGTGAAGGTGGAGAAGGCAGAGCCTTGGGGATAAGATCTCCTCATCGCTGTGGTTGCTTGTGCATCCAAGGATTACATCCAAGCTGAACTGGAATACCTCCCTTACTTCTTGTTTGTAAATGAGCAAGTTACAGAGTTTTGGCCACTGGTCTCGAACAGCACAGCTGAGAGCAGGAATTACCCCTTGCTGCCAGGACCAAGAGCAGAATTAGTTTAATCTGTTTAACATTGAATAATATAGTCGCCAAAGCATTAAAAGAAGCTAACTGAAAAGAGTATTTGTAGAAATAATATAAACTAAAATACATAAATGCTTATATAAGGATTAACTACCCCACCGTTGCTATAAATGAACAAGCTAACTGATTATAACCCAGTCCATACACTCTGTAGACTCTCCTTCGTTGACTCTACTCCTGCCCTCCAAACAGTACTGACAAGTACTACCCAGTGTAATGACTGCATGGGTTCAAGACCCTCTGAGGCCAAGTGACTGCAGTACAGGAAGAAAAGGGAAATTCAGGGTCCTCTCAGCTTTGCAGGAATGATACAGTTCTTCCTTTAGCTCACACAAAACCAGTTGCTGTTTTTCCATGTTTGCTCATGCTTCCTGCTTCTCCTGTCACTGCTCCTCTTCTACGCACCAAATGCATGTGTTCTAGGAAGTCTCCTTGCCACTGCTCTTACCCCAGAGATAATTAATTTTTGTAAGTAGGCAAGTCAATGATGAAAGGGATCACTTTGGAACAAATCCATGGATATGTATGTGGTTTTATTTCATGACATCTGGGCGTGAAGAGCAGCCTATTGGCTTGTATCTAGCACTGAACATCATCTTTCAGGCCCTCCTCAGATGCTCTTAAACCGAGGAATTGTTTTGCTGTGAGCTGTTAGGTGGGAGCACCCAGGTAAAACCAAAAGCTTTATGTTAGATGTAGGAACTTCTAGACATATTCAGCATAAGGTGTTTCCCTTTAACTCTCCGTTGCTAGTCCTTGCCCTCTATCTCTTCAAACCAAAAGCATTCCCTTCTTTTGTTAAAACTTCCAACTTGTATACTGTATTTATAGTCCATTCTTGATATCTCTTTCCTAATCCATATACATTTAGCTTCCCCAAACACTTCCTCAGATATACTTTCTCCCATACTTCCTTCTGTTTTATTTTCCCTAACCTGTGTTAAACATATTTAATGACTTATGGGAAGCTGTTGCTTTTAATTTCTGGAAAACAGTTCTTCACAAATTTTACATTTGATCCTTATGCATATTTACCCTAGATTAGCATAACTGATTTTTGCAATAGTATTGTATTACAAGTCCATGTCCAGCTCGTGCAGTTTCCTATTACTAGTCAGTGTACCTCAAAACTGTTGCTTCTGGATGTGAAGAAATGGAGAGGTGTCCATGTGATATAATATATTCCCCTAGTTGTGTCATTTAACTTTATTTGCAATTAATCTCATCTAACAATAAACTAACTCTTCTGATACATTCGGGCCCTTTACAAGGTTTATTTTACATTGTTTTTTCAAGCTTATGGTTTTCAAACCATATACAACAGCTATTTAGGAATTAGCCACAATAATAAAGATACTCTGACTTACTGCGAGAGTCACAGTGATCATGACTCATTGATAGAAGGAGGCGGAGGGAGGAAGGAAGGAGGAAGGAAGGGGCAAGACTCTTGGGTTGAGACAAAGGCAGTTTAACAGGACGGAGGAGGAGGAGGAGGAGGAGGAGGAGGAGGAGGAGGAGGAGGAGGAGGAGGAGGAGGAGGAGGAGGAGGAGGAGGAGGAGGAGGAGGAGGAGGAGGAGGAGGAGGAGGAGGAGGAGGAGGAGGAGGAGAAGAAGGAGAAGGAGGAGAAGGAGGAGAAGAAGGAGAAGAAGGAGAAGAAGGAGAAGAAGGAGAAGAAGGAGAAGAAGGAGAAGAAGGAGAAGAAGGAGAAGAAGGAGGGCCGGACCTGGGACGCCCCAGCCCGCTTTTAAGCAGCAACTTCCTGCCCCCTCCCCCGGCAGCTCAGGGTGGGCGTGGATCACATGGCATGGAATACCAGGAAAAGTTAACCCTATCCCCACTGGAACCAGGACACCTATCAAAACTCTGAAATCTGAATTCAGAATTTAAACCCAACTAAGCTTTCACGGAATCACGTAATTTCAGAGTTGGAAGGGACCTCTAGAGATCATCTAGTCCAACTCCCCTGCTAAAGCAGGATTGCCTAGAGCACATTACTCAGGACTGTATCCAGGTGGGTCTTGAAAGTCTCCAGAGAAGGGGACTCCACAACCTCCCTGGGCAGCCCGTTCCAGTGCTCTGTCACCCTCACCATAAAGAAGTTTTTTCTCATATTTGATTGGAATTTCCTATGTTCCAGCTTGTGCCTGTTACCCCTGTTACTGGGAACCATTGAAAAGAGTCTGGCTCCATCCTCCTTAGACCCACCCTTTAGATACTTGTAAACATTAATAAGGTCTCCTCTCAGCCTTCTCTTCTCCAGGCTAAAGAGTCCCAGCTCTCTCAGCCTTTCCTCATAAGGGAGATGCTCCAATCCCTCAATCATCTTAGTTGCCCTTCGCTGGACTCTCTCCAGTAGTTCCCTGTCTCTCTTGAACTGGGGAATCCAGAACAGGACGCAATATTCCAGTTGTGGCCTCACCAGTGCAGAGTAGAGGGGGAGAATGACCTCCTTCGACCTACTGGCCACACTCTTCCCTATGCAGCCCAGGATTCCATTGGCCTTTTTGGCGACAAGGGCACATTGCTGGCTCATGGATAATTTACTGTCTACCAAGACCCTCAGATCCTTTTCTTCAGAGCTGCTTCCCAGCAGGTCCACCCCTAACCTATACCGGTGCCTGACATTCTTCCTCCCCAGGTGCAGGACCCTACACTTGTCCTTGTTGAACCTCATTAGGTTCTTCTCTGCCCAGCTCTCCAGCCTGTCCAGGTCACGCTGGATGGCAGCACGGCCCTCTGGGGTGTCAGCCACCCCTCCCAGTTTGGTATCATCAGCGAACTTGCTGAGGATACACTCTGTCCCCTCGTCCAGGTCGTTGATGAATATGTTAAACAATACTGGTCCAAGTATTGACCCCTGGGGGACACCACTGGTTACAGGCCTCCAACTCGACCCTGCTCCATTAATCACAACCCTCTGAGTCCTGTCACACAGCCAGCTCTCAATCCACCTCACTGTCCCCTCGTCTAGTCCACACTTCCTCAGCTTCCTAAGGAGGATGTTATGAGAGACAGTGTCAAAAGCCTTGCTGAAGTCAAGGTAGATGACATCTGCTGCTCTGCCCTCATCCAGCCAACCAGTTATAACATCATAGAAGGCTATGAGATTGGTCAAGCATGATTTACCCTTGGTAAATCCATGTTGACCACTTCCAATAACTTCCTGCTCCTGAATGTGCTTGGATACGACATCCAGAACGAGTCGCTTCATTACCTTCCCAGGGACAGAGGTGAGACTAACCGGCCTGTAGTTCCCTGGGTCCTCCTTCTTGCCCTTTTTGAAGACTGGAGTGATATCGGCCTTCCTCCAGTCCTCAGGCACCTCTCCTGTTCTCCGTGACCTTTCAAAGACGATGGAGAGTGGTCTAGCAATAACATCTGCCAGCTCTCTCAGCACTCGCGGGTGCATCTCGTCAGGGCCCATGGACTTATGGATGTCCAGTTTGGCCAAGTGGTCTCTAACCTTTGGGTCAGCCTCATTCAGAATAGAGGTTTCACAAGGGAGGTGCGTCTGTGCTGGCTGGTCAGCCCAGCGACAGAAGGACAGGAGCTCAGATGTAGCAAGTGAGGGTATACTGAGGGCATACTGCTTTCAGTAGGCTGAGGTATCTGGCTTTATGCGCAATAAAGAAACAACCCAGAAAAAACAGTAAAAACACAATGATTCTAATTCCAAGAAAATGTCAGTGTGTTTTTTGAAGTCTATACTACACAAGAACACTTAAACCTTTACTTTCTCAAAGCACATTTAAAAGCTGAAACTCATCCCAATATGATGATACATAGCCTGACAGTTCAGTGGAACACGAGACCTATAGGAAGACACTGCAGTGAAAATGAGACCAGAATTGCCTAGAACATGTATCAATGAAGCACATCTGCTAGCCTGAGCTTATTCTGTTGACTTGTAAATGAAATTTGGGTCTGTTCACTCAGGAAAAAATAATGAATTACAGCAGGTGGAAATTTTGGTACAAATTCCCAAGGAGCATCCCGACCCACCACTTCACAACGCAATGTAACTTACATATTTATCTGGCACCTTCAGTGAATATAGCACAAGTTGCTGATGCGAACTGCTCACTTGATGATCATTTTTCCCTTCTGTCTAAATTAAGATGATGCACTGTAGCTCACCTGTAACTTCTGGGTCAGAGAATCCCTCTGTGCCTGGAGCTCTTTGGAACTGTCGATTTCTTGTTTCAGTCTTTCTATTTCCTAAGGGAGAAGAAACAACCTCACTAGCAACACATTACCTGGCTTGGCCTCAGTGCAGGTAAGCTGGCTGCTGCTGCTTCTCCTGAGCAAGCCATTGCAATGATATCAAAACTGGCAGTTAGCTACTGCCCATTGCAGCACATGAAGTTTAAGCTCTGCTTCAAATATTCCTGATTCACAGTCCCAAAACAGCAATTCTGTTGTGGATAAACAACACAGACAAGCATTTTATTTGCTATAAAAGTCCAAGTCTTTCTCTCCCACACAAAAAATCTGAAGTAATGTTTTCCTAGAAAATAAAGAGTCCTTGTAATTAGAGAAACAATTTTATACTTTAAATTCTATTATAATCTATCCTCCATTGTTTCAAGTGAAAACCCCAATTTTCATCTGTGAGCTGCTTATTATGTCACTAGCATCAGGGTTGAGCATCAAAAAATTGCCTGCTTTGACCATTGATTTCTGTAAGATCAGAATCAGAATCTAAAAGAATGTGTCTTTAATTTAGCAAGAAGAAAGTAATAAGGTATAAAAATAACAAATATAGATAAAATAATTAATGGAAGAGAAACCTTTTCTTACCTTACTTTCAGGACACAAGAATAGAAACAGTTAACGAAACTAAAAGGTATCAGTCTTAAAACTAATAAATATTTTTCCTCAGAAGGGCATAGTCACCTCCCAGAACTCCTTTCAGAAAGATCTCTTTGCATCCAACAGCTCAGCGTAATTCAAAAGCGCATGGGCACCAAAATGGGAAACATTACGAACCTGAGGCTAATCTCTTAAGTATGAGGGAGTTTGGAAAAGGCTTTGTTCCATTTTGGGAGGATATTCTATAACTACTGTGTGTCTCGTGTCCTCCTCAGAAACACCTAACAACAGCCCCACTGGAGGCAAAATCCTGCAAGATACACTGTCCCTCTGAACATGCACACCAGTGCCCGCTGTGTCTGTCATGGAAGGCTCAAGGGATCTGGTCTTACAAGGGGCAAACAATACTTCATATGTGGCTCATTCCACCTCCTTTTTCCCATCCATAAAGGGGTGATTCTTGATCATTCTGTGACACAAATCTGCTTTCCTCTAGGACCCATGCCAGCACAGGTGTTATTCCAATTCCTTGTATTTTCCTGCTGCTGGTCCGCCCAAGGCAGATGGCACAATAAATATCATCAAGTTACAGGCTGGGGGTTTGGCATGCGTTTAAGGAAAAGGATCTTAGGGATCATAAAAGTCAACTATATTAACATAGCCTGAAAAACAGATTGGCCTGAATAAGACATTGATCTATTACTTGCTCCAAATCCTACTCTCCAGAAAAAGGAAAGCATGCTTACGACTGCTTCCCTTCTTAGTGAATTTGGACTGCATCAGTGTGATGAGTGCTCTGTCGAAACTACATATGCCTCAATGCAGACTTACTTTTGCAGAGAGATACTCGGTAAAAGCAAATAGGAAAAAATGATACATTTTTTTGTTGTTCAGATACCCATCTCTATATTGGACTGATGTAATTATATACACGGAAAAATATTAATCATTTCAAAGAAGCTGAAAAATGGATTTTATATTCTAACAGCTATAGGAAATAATACAGTATTTACCAGCCATCACAAGTTTAATATTGAAAGCCTTTAGAAATGATGTAACAGAAAAGCCAAAAATAATGTTAGCAAATACCTCTTCTTTTTTCTTCAACATAGACTCTAACTCCTGTATTGTCTGGTTTAATTCTGTTTTATGTGTGTGGACTGCATTGGCTTGACTGCTCACACACTCTAGCTCAGTCACCTGTTGAAATAAGTAGAAGCAACACATACAGAATTAATTGCAAAAAATTCAAGGTATTATAACTTCTTTGCGTAAACAGCTGCATTTGAAATATACCCTTAGTTCTGGGTGACTTATGTTGATTAAAATGGTGAAGGTGTTCTTATGAAGTTAGCATAAAATTCCTTTAAAAATTGTTTTGCATAAAATTAATTTTTTTCTAAAAAAGAAAAAAAATGTTCTTAGTCTCTCCTCCTTTATTTTGCATTTATCATACAGGTAAGGATTGCACTTAGGGAAAAAAATTCTGAAAGGCCTTTTTAGTGACTATTTAATGAGCTAACTGTTCTAGCATATGGTGATTATTATACTTAACTGCATACTTCAGTGGGAAATACATCAGCTGAAATAAGATAGCAAGGCAGCTTTTTCTAGAACTTCTCAGTAGAGGCCATTTGAGAGTTTTCTGGAAATATTGATCTTGGGTCAACAGCCTATAAATAGAGGAGGATGCCAGGCAGAAGTTTTCATTGTAGAGACAGCTAGTGCACGCTTGGCTGCTGGGAAGACTGGAGGAGTGAAGCTTAGGGCCAACAAAGAGTTACAGGCTTGATGTGAGCTCAGTGACAGTGACTGCTCAAAGCTTCAGAAGGCTGAAGAATGTCTCAAAGAAAACAAACCAAATCAAAGTACAAAGAAACCAAGAGAGGAGATTGCACCAAATCTCAACACAGACAACTGCTTCATGAGTGAAGACTTTGGTTAGACAGAATGAAAAGAAATGGGAGTGACAGAAATATTTTGAGTGGTAATCTTCCCCAAGCAATTATTGATGGAATGAATCTGAGCTATGTTTGCTGCAGGCTGATTCATTTTTTCAAACCACTTTCTTGAGATAAAAATGTACACTTCTGAGCTCAAACAACAATAGTTTTTATTCAGCATCTTAAATTCAATGCCAAGCAGATCATGAAATTCCTTCTAAACTTCATACAGAAATTACTTCAACTGCTACAGAAATGCAAAAAAAAAGAGACAGATTAAAACATATTTTCAGTCTAGCTGTAGCCTATTTCATAGATATACCTGACACTATTAACTTCTTGTTTCCTAAATATATTTTTATCCCGTATATTTATTGCGGAATGCAATATCCAAGGTCTACTATCCCGGTCTACAGTGCGGAACAGGCAGAGTGCTCACATGCGAGACTGAATTTATGTATTAATTATGTATTTTTTAGCTGATTGAGTTACATCCCTAAATGGATCATAACTGTGACTGTGATATTATTCCATCAATAATTCAAGATGAACCTCCTACAAAAAAGAAAAGAGCCCTTTGCTTTCCACAATGACAAGAAAAATGATGTTGCATGGCTCAGCACAACTGGGAATAACTGTATAAAGTTTCACATAGAAACACAGAATCATAGAATGGTTTAGGTTAGAAGGGACCTTAAAGATCATCTAGTTCCAAGCCCCCTGCCATGGGCAGGGACACCTCCCACTAGACCAGGCTGCTCAAATCCCCATCCAGCCTGGTCTTGAACACTTCCAGGGATAATTTATGGTGGACAGTAAGATGCAAGACAGCATGCAAACAAGCCGATCATAAAAATAATTCTAGCATGTCTTTCAAGAATAAAAACTCTGGAAAGTTTTTTGGTGCTAAGAAATGTGAAAATGCAGAAAACATAGTATTATTCATATACATCATTTGTGATAGAAAATTAATTATTGTAGTTTTCCAAGATTTACCCATAGATAAAATGATAACCTGGGGGCAGGGGGAGTTTTGTGCATTACCAACATTATAGTACTTTTTTCAACTGAGAAAACAATTAAAGATTTTGCTGAAAAGGACACATTTTTATCTGTGGGCACTGATGCCTCAAGCCATGGAAATATCAAAATGTTTTCTACAGTTGTTCATTCCTACAGAGATGAAAGAGGAATAATCCATCATCTGCTTCTGCTTGATTTTTGTGAAGAAAGTAATGAAACTGCAGTAGGAATATTTGGAAATATAAGTGTACCAAAATTGATGCTTTGAGCTTCAGACATGCATTATTATTTGCAACTGCTAATGCTAAGACTAACTTCAGGCAACATCCCTTTCTCTGCAATCTAATTAGAATATATTTTTCCAGCTATCTGTCCAGCTCATGAAATACATGCAATAGCAAACAAGGTACAGATATGTCATCCTTTAATCCTGAGGATTTAACTCCAGTAATTTCCTCATTCTCCAATGGAGTTTTGGTATTATAGGATACATTTTATTCTACAAATTTTGACTACATAAAAATGCTGTGGCATGTCTGTGTATGTTTTTTATAACTTGCAGATAAAAGGATCTTAAATCATTGCTTATTTTTTTAGAAAGATGGTGAAGATGGGGATGAGGGACCCTTCAGTGAAAACATTTTTTTCCTTTCCCAGAGTGACAACAGTTTGGTTGGTTGTTTTTATTTCTTTTCCAAATTATAATCTTGTATATGACACTTTTGTATCACCCCACATTCAGTGAAAGTGAATTCCCATAAAAAAACCCTAATGAAATAGTCTTGGGTTCTAAATGCAAATCTGCTCTAAAAACAAATCAAGGCAAACAGAAAAAGACAGAAAGGATTGCCTTCAGTTCACCATCCATAAAAAAAAGCCAAATTCACATTTTGATTTCAGAAAACAAAACCACCATAACCAGGTTCACCTGTTCTGTCTGAAAAGGGAAGGTCTTTTTAGTAAACTGCAAGTATTATCTAATGGTTGAATCTTGATAAAGTCTAGATGTGGATTATTTATATTAGGAATCATGCATAGAAAGGGAGCTGAGAGTACATTCTGGATTTCAGAAATCCTGTCCTAGGAAATGCTCTGATACTCTAATGTCAAGACTAACAACATATTCCATTTAAAAATTAATATGAAACTTATGATAGCTGAAATGGATATTGGAGGAGCAAAAATGTACATCTGACATAAAAATACATATCCCCTGAAATAAAATGCTCATATTTTTTCTTTGGTCTCCCCTAATTCCATGCAAAGAAGGTGGTCAGCCTCCGCAATGGTTTCTCTTCTCAAGGATTTTTAAAATACTACTCTGGATTTCTTTTTATTAGAAACTAGTTCCACTGTAAGAAGGATAACGGACCTCATGCAGGTAATTACAGCCTGCTCTAAAACATAAACTCTTTTTTAAGGCAAGATTGTAATTTCAAAAATAAAACCCGAAGTCACTATATTCACACGTCTTCTAAAAACTTGACTATCACAGTTAGAACAATTAGCCTTTCCAGATCTTACTGTGTTGTAGAATAGTGATAGGATGAGAGGAAAAGGCCTCAAGTAGTGCCAGGGGAGGTTTAGACTGGATATTAGGAAAAATTTTTTTACCAAAAGGGTTATCAAGCATTGGAAAAGTCTGCCCAGGGAAGTTGTTGAGTCACCATCCCTGGAGGTATTTAAAAGCCATGTAGATATGGCACTTAGGGACATGGTTTAGTGGTGGACTTGACAGTGTTAGATTTATAGTTGTACTCAATGATCTTAAGGGTCTTTTTCAACCTAAATGATTCTATGATTCTATAAGATGTCCTCATACTTATTTAATTTATTGAATGAAAGAACCGGAACATAATAAGCTAATTTTAACTTATTTCCTAGGAAATCCTGGTAAAATAACAGTCTAGAATTCAAAAGTTTACCTCTCTGTTCTTTCAGGAAAACCCTAGAGCTTTATCACTTGCCTTCATCTCTTGTTACCTCAGGTTTCTTTTCCTGCAGATGAATGATCTTCAAGGACTGCAGCTCTTTTATCATGCACTGGTGTTATTACTCTGTGTTATTGCTCAGTGTCATGGGATGATTTACTTTAGCAGTTAGCATGCAAGAAAAAAATTTATAATTTTCATTTTTTACATGACAAAGATGAATCTCTGAGTTACTTTCCATAATGCGTATCACCATACAATCCTTTTCTTTCTATGATATCAGGATTAATGTTAGTACCAATGCTATTCTATTTGTCTGAAGTAGCTCACTTCAGGGTTTTTCTTTCTGTTACTGAGCTGTTCTAAATTCATGAACCCCTTTGACTTTGAAAAGCTATGCAAGGTGTATTGGAGTGCTCCCCAACCCTGTTTAAGGGAAATCCTTGTTGTTAAACTGCTTCTGAGCAGATTAGAGGAGAGAAGGTTGAGAGCTCAAGTTAAACTCTTGATGGGGCATCACATCTTCCCATAATTATTATCTTTGTATTTTAGAGGGAAAAATCCATACACTCATTTAGTAAACTTTTGAAAAATATAATGTCTGACAAAATATCAAAGTACAGTATTTCTGACTTAAGCTCACAATATAGCAGAAGAGACCACAAAACTTTAATTTATTGAGAACTTTGCACTCATCCACACTGAATGTGTACTCTGTTTATTCTCAGCTCTAGGCATTATTAATGCAGAGAACAAATGGGAGAAGGAAGATAAAGGCCTCAGAGAAAGCAAATAAATGTAGGATAATATGAAAAACCGAAGTGATAGATGAGGAAATCTCATACTTAATCAGAAATGACAAATAATAAATGAAATTAATTTTTAAAAATGCAATCAAAATCAGAGAGGGGCATTTTAGCTTTGTTTAGGTATTTTCAAATGTGTAAACAATGTGATTGTTATGGTTTGAGAAACCCATAACAATTATTCTATCACCCGATGACCCCTCCCCACCTGGGAAGGGGAATCGGGGAAAACAAAGAAACACGAGGGTTGAAATGTAAACAGATTTAATAGAATAAGACTAAATAATTAACATTAATAATACTAAATAATCAGTATTGATCCCAATATTAATATAAAATAGACAAGGATTATACTCAGCCAATTATATCAGCAGGAAGCTGTGCACTCCCAGCAGTGGACAACAAATGTCGGACACTGTGAGCACAACAGCTTCAGGAGGAAGGGAAGGCCTCAGGGGCCCAGCACCGGGACAAGAAGTTCTCTGGACCGCTGCCATCAAGGGAGAAAGTGAGACTATGCAGCAAACTTTCTAATTGATATTGAATGTGATGTTCATGGTATGAAATAATCCTGTTGGCCAGGTTGAGTCAAGTGCCCAGGCCTCGCTCCTCCTCATCCCTGCACCTGGCAAGGCTTGAAAACACAGAGACCTTGAATCCCACATGACAAAGTTCAAACTATGGGAAAAGGTACCATAAGAATTCAACTAATATGACAGTATTAGCAATAAAAAATATTTTTTTATATAAAGAGGAAACTATTTATGTAAATAAGGCTATTTGTAAGGCCATTTATATAAAGAGGAAGCTAAAGATGAAAATAATAATGCAAAGTTTACTAATCGATATGCATTACTTCCCCACATTTGCCACACTTGAGAGAGGGTGAGTCTGCTGTAGCTTGCAAACAGATGACTCAGGCACCAAAACTTGTATATAAACCTAAAGCACGTAAGGAGTGAATACCACAATTACATTATATATAAGCCACATAATGTATTATTAATTTGAACTAAATATAGCACCTAGTGTTGGCAGTGCCATTCTTCGTTTTGGAGGCTGGTCTATTTTATAAAAGACTATGATCTTGTAAGTGGGCATATCCCTCCAATGCGTACATATCTACATACATTCTTCTTTTCCAGTGGGCGAGATGCTATGACAGCCAACTTTTCCATATAAAACAACTACATTACAATTGAACATGCAAATTGATTTACAAACTTCTGTTTGAAATAAAACTTGAAACTTTGAAATAAATTTTTCTAGGAGCATTTCTATTCAACTTTTTTCAACAAAAGTTCTTTTGTATCAAAACCAATTTTTCTTCTGAACTGGCAATAGATGCGAGTTGCAGCATGACAAATTCCAATTAGATATTAGGAAAAATAATTTGACAAGAAGAGTGGTCAAACATTGGAACAGGTTGCCCAGAGAGGCTGTGGGATTTCCATTTTTTGAGACTTGACTTGCAGCCCTGAGTAACCTGATCCAACCCTGGAGTTGGTTCTAACTTCAAAGCTGTCCCTGATTTCAATGGGGAATTGGACCAGATAACCTCCAAAATTCCTCTCCATGCTAAATTAATTGGTGATTCTGTGAACTAAGGATGAGGTTCCTTTCATCTGACTAAAAGTATGTTTACAGGACTATCTAGATGATTATCCTATGGGGAAAGACAAGCACTTACAGGACCAAATTCAACTCAACACCTTAGTTTTCTTGGACTGGGACACTTATTCTTCATGCTTTTGTCTCTCCATGAATTGCAATTAAAAAAGATGACCATCTTAGACTTGATGTATAACTTCTGCATAATCTCAGGTGAGATGGACTCCAATTTGAGGAACATTTTTTTGATCAGTTGCAGCTACGTGTTTATACTGAGCTTAACAGATAAAACTAACAGAAAGATAACATGATACAGTGACTTAACACTGCTTGCTACCACATATCCCATAACCAACAGTCTCTGCATCTGCCATTTCAACAGCACATTTTCTATCTATGTAACAGAGAAGTATCTGACTTACGGGTTTTTTTTGAATGGGGCACTATTTCAATTTAAAAGATCAGTCTCCAGCATGCAGATTAGAACAGCTCTTGTATCACACTGTATGGATAACAGATTGAGATTGATTTTTTTTTACATAATCTGCATACTTTTGCCTAGAGTTAGCCAAGTCTATACTTTTCTAAAAGCAATTCCAATAGAGGGCAGTACTCTGCATGCCCAGAGAGACATAGGCACAGAGTGTTCCTATATTCTATGTGAGATATCAACAAACCCCAAGGTCACACATTACAGAAACATTTGATAAGGCATGTAAAAGGTGATCAAAAGAGCATAGTGTAGATGATCCCATGTAATAATATTTTGCATTCCCTCAGCAATACAAAATAATTGCAGGAAATTTTCTGGGTAAAGGTTATAAAAAAAATCAGCTATTAATGAATGTAGCTAGAAAGACTTGGTTACTATTTCTGTTAACTGTAGTATCAGGTATAAGCAAAGTGACATGCTAAAAATTCCTATATTTGTTAAGTGCATTTTTCAATAACAGATTTTAAATAAGATTTTACTAAGAGTGAGAGTAACATCAAGAAAAAGGGATCTTCTACCACAATTCCTTGCCCGTCTTGTCTGATTGGGTCTCCCCATGGCAAGGCAGGCAAATAATTCAGCTGCTGTATTGTCTCAGCTTTGCAACAAAAGCTGTTAATACATTTTAGTATGAAGAATGCTACCTCATCATGCCCGTGTTTTAGCAATGAGTTCTTCACTGTAAAACCTGAATCTGGTGATCAAATCCACCTGAACTTTTGCACTATAGTAATTATAATATAAGGTTATAATTTAAATAATTTTATCAACAATGACTATTATCATCTATTCACAAACCTGCAGCACAGGTTAGAAGTTCCACCCTTCCAGAGGGAAGCTTAAATGAGATGACAAAGTGAAAATCTCTCTATACAAACACACATGACAAACTTGTTTCTGACTGGAAAACTTCTGAAGCAAAGCAATTTTGTCAGCAACTGCCAATTTCTTGAAATGAAAGCACTTTGCAAAAAGCACCAGTTTTAATTACACTTCGTGCGTTTTGTCCAGCCAGCCATGGCACATGCAGTTACTGTCTAACAGAAATTGTCATTCTTCCCTATCAAATCATTTGGCTGGGATTTCAAGATCCTCATCTGCAAGTGAGTCCGGGTATGGGACAGCCCCAACAACCTGCCATTTCCCCAGGTTCCTCAAGCTCAAGGGAATTCCTGGTATTCTTCCAGACCCCCAGGTTAGATGCAGCCCTGCTGAATTTCTCCTCCTCAGATCAACATGATCCTTGTTCCTGGGACTACTAGCCTCCAGTTGGACAGATCCAGCACGGGGCTGAAAGAACCCTTCACAATTTGCAGGATTTGGCTAACTGTAATTGCCATATGTTATTTCATTTAAGGGAGTACAGCATATAAAACCAAATTGTCTGACATGTTTGCTACTTGACCTTTCCCTTCTGTCAACATATTAATGAAACCGGTCTTCATGCAAAAAAGCATACAGGGCTTTTGTTTGTTTTTATTTTCTTAACTAAGTTCATCTCCTTGATATTTTTCTAAGTTAACTGATATTAGCAAAACTAATGCAACTCCATCAAAGACATCTTCCCTCTACATATGCTAATCTTGCTTTCACTTTGTACAAAAATATGTCCTAAACTATGATGACAAATTCATATGAATAAAGATGAATAAATTATACAATATAGAGTTACATGTGAAAAGAGAAGAGAAATAAAAATATTATATACTTATTTTCATAATGCAGCCTTCAACCTTGCACACACTTTATCCCTCTCTCAAACACTGGCATTTCTGCTCCCATTGTGCTCTAATTTCTGGTTTGCCAAATGACCTCTGCAAACAAAATTTACAGTGAAGGGAACGGGACCCTGCCCCTCCTGTATGAAAGCAGAGGCAGATCTGTAATTGTGTATAATGAGCTTGATTCTCTGATCCATTATCTTTAGGTGCAAGGATGAAAGGAAGCTGTTGGTCTTTGTTATGTGTGGAAACTACAACAGGGTTCCTTTAACTTACAGATCTGATGTCAAGTTTCTATGGGCTTAAATGCAAGAGGGACTAAAGTGTAATGCTATGGAGAAGGTTCTGAAACAGATGTAATGTAGCTGGCAGCAAATGAAGAGTGAAAGCTGGCAGATATGTCCTAAGTATCACAGGTTAGATAACCCTGCAACAAAACCCTCTGTAGAAAAGGACCTGCTACAAAAGAATTTCCCAACTGAAGAACCCGGTGTTCTTTAGTCATCATTAATTTCTGTCTCAAAGATTAACCTAAAGCCCCAGCAATAAGCTTATTTTACTTCAAAATGAGCGGACGCAGTCACCAGTACTTCCACCTCAAGGATTCTGGCCATTTGCCTCAACTTACCCGCTTATGAAGACGTTCTGCTTCCTCCTGATAGGCAGCAAGCTGTTGCTTCCATTGTTTTACATTGGCAGTGGACTCCAGCAGGGCTGCTGTGAGCTTAGCATTATTACCCTTGAGCGTGGCCAGTTCTGCCTCCCAGTGCTTGCTGATTGTCGAACTGCACAGACAGAATGAGAACGGTCAGAGCCCTCAAATCTCTTCATCTTTTTTTTTCTTAATATGTCTTATATTTTTTTTCAAAACATGCAGGAAAAATAGAATTATGCAAAAATCCTGTGACTGAATGTCCAAATGAGAATTCAAGTGCTCAAGTCATAAAAACTTTACATTCAGAAAATATTCATCAACAGATTTTTTAATATAGATATATGATTATTAGAAAACAACCTCTACCCTCCCAGTTCAACAGGGTAATTTTTTAATAAAACGTTAAGGATGATGAAATCCACATCAGCTTCCCAAAAGCAACAGCATGTAATTCTAGAACATGTAAATATAATATATATTATATATATTTATATATTATATATATTTAATATATATGTATTTGTTATAGTTTGAGAAGATCCATAACAATTTATTGTCGTTTAGACCCCTCCCCACCCAGAAAGGGGAATCGGGGAAAGCAAAGAAACACGAGGGTTGAAATATAAACAGATTTAATAGAATAAGACTAAATAATTAACAATAATACTAAAGAACCAGTATTAATCCCAATACTAATATAAGATATGCAAGAATTATACTCAGCCAATTATATCAGCAGGAAGCTGTGCACTCCCAGCAGTGGACAACAAATGTCGGACACTGTGAGCACAACAGCTTCAGGAGGAAGGGAAGGCCTCAGGGTCCCAGCACCAGGACAAGAAGTTCTCTGGACCGCCGCCATCAAGGGAGAAAGTGAGACTATGCAGCAAACTTTCTAATTTATATTGAATGTGATGTTCATGGTATGAAATAATCCTGTTGGCTAGTCTGGGTCAAATGCCCAGGCCTTGTTCCTCCTCATCCCTGCACCTGGCAAGGCTCGAAAACACTGAGACCTTGAATCCCACATAGCCTAGCTGGCTATAAAGTAAATATTTTCATTAATTCAGACACTAGAGTCTTCCAAAAGTGGAGTTTTCCCCAGCATTAGAAGAGAAATTAGTCCTGTGTCGCTCAACCCAGGACAGTATTGTGGGTAAGTGCTTTTTTAATCCACTATTTTATGAAATATATTGTAAAAAAAGATTTGTCACCAACTTGATTAAAGAGAGTTAATGTAGTGCTTTGGAACTACAGCTTATTTGTCTTAATGAAAACCTTCTATGCCTGAAATATACTTTATTTATTAAATACCATATTTAATTTCTACTTACAAATTCAAAAGTCTTGAATTTCAAAACCATAATACTGTTAATGTGCCCTTCTTCATTAATATCAGCAGAGACCAAAGATCAAGTAGCACAGAGGTACTATTGCAAAGAGGAAGCTGATGTTGGGGTCTCTTGAAGTAGCCTATGGAGGAACAATCCTTGCCTACAGTTTAGTTATTCTCTGAGGAAACACAAGGCTTTATTTTTCACAGATAATTAGTCTGCCATCATCCACAGACCCTATCCTTGCACTCAATATGCAAGGGAAAAACATCTCAGACACATGAGGTGAATGCATTAGTATGTAAATAGTTCATTCATGTTTACTTGTATAATGTCAACAGCACATGAGGTACACACCTATATGGAAAATACATATAGAAAATAATTCATTTTGTCTTATTAGCTTACTATTAAAGGCATCATTGAAAATCAATGATATTTAACTCTGTATATAGGTTTATGGTGAATTACAAGTAATTAGTATAATTATTTATTATAATAAATATATTTTAATATGCTTAATTTAATTATAAATTATTATTATTTTGCATGTAAGTTTGTAGGCTTATTTGAACTTTGTACAGATGAACAATTAAACATTCTGCCACCATTTTGCCCACCAAGCTTCTTTCGTCCACTTCATGCATATATGCACAGCCCATCCCATAAAAGCATATTTCAAAAACTTTATGATTCCTATAAAAGCTCCTTAGGTGTTCAAAGCCAACCAGTCAATGAGGAACATTCATTACCAATTCAGATCACATCTACTGTCTCACTAAAACATGATGTCTGATTCTTCTCCAGTATTTCCTTATAAATACACAATTTCATCCCCTTGAACAGGAATACAAGTTCCTTCAGAAGAGGAATATGAGTTCTTTGCTCTAGCATTTCATGATCTATTCAACAAATTAGAAGTTCACCACTGGAAATTTTAAATCTTAAATCACTAAACTAAAAATAACGATAATCCTATTTCATCAAGGAACACTGACTCACATAGGAAAGAAGATGAGAATTAATTTTTGTAACAATATCTACTCTTCTGTTTCTCTGATCAGATTTATTCTTCATTTATAGTAGCATAGTAGATCAAAAAATTCCATAAAAAGCATGCTACAAAAATCTAGTTCATTGTTATATTCACAATTCCTCCTTGATGTTCTGATCCAGCAAACAACTATCCACACCAGCAATTTCATGCAAGAGAGTAATCCCATTTAGTAGTCCTGCTACAGCAGGACTAGTAGCTAACTGTGTGTGCATGACATGCATACATGTTTACAAAATGTGCCTTACTACTGATTTTCCTCACAGGAAAAATATTTTATATTGATGTAATGTATCAGATAAAAAGCTTTTTATCCAGGACAGTTACAGGATGAGAACTATTTGGTCACTTAATATCCTAATTTAAGATGCAAAAAGGGTAGCAAATGGATTTTTTTTTCAATGTAATAATTTATATACCCACAATGATACAAGGTAAACTTATAAGCCATGAAGATCCCAGAAGACAGACTCCTAGCTAGTGCTGAGTAATAATGTGAGGGGAATTCGTGGCGTTTCATCTTTACCTTTGCACAGTGCCTTACTACCCTGCCAAGAAAACAGCCAGGAGCTCTGAAGTTATTGCTTGTATACTGGAATGTCAGCATTAAATACAAAACATATATTTTCTATTACTGCTATGGCTACCCTAGTTCAAAGGCTAAAAGGTTTCTTTGGAGCTGTTTTTTTTTTAATTGGTTGTTTTCAATAGCACTGCACCAGTATTATTTCTCAATCATACTTTTTATCCCTGAGATCTATATAGTGGGCATGAACATGTCTATTGTAATGTAGATGTTATTTGTTTGTAGCATATACTGTTTTCTTCTACAAATAATTTCTACTGTATCTTCTATAGATTGTACTATGGCTCCATAAAATAGAAATGTATTACTTAAATTAGTCTAGTTTTGTATCTGATAATACACAATGACTTCCCAACTATTTAGACTTATCCTGTTTCTTCTTATAAAACTCCACATTCTCTGACATAAACACAGAAATGTGATGGATATCACACCAGGAAACACAGAACCAAAGATGTGAATTTTTTTTCATAAATTCATAATTTGATTAAAATAGCCCATAACCAGTCCTGTGAGTGCTGACTTACTTTTTTCAAATACTTCCTTGACAAACTGAAAAAAAAAATATTAAAATTATGTTTTGTGGATTACTTTGGTTAAAACTGGACTTATTTGGATTTAAAATAATTATTTTAGGACCAGATAAAAGCACACCTACAGTAGGCTGTTCTTAAGCTAGAGTATCTGCATTGATGTCTATATCTGTAGAGCTGCACTGGTTCAAATTTATCAACAGTTCCAGAGGGAACACTGAGAAACATATGGTTCAGGCACAATGATAATTCCCCCTCCGAAGAGAAGATGCTGGGGCTAACACCTGGGACAGGGAACACACAAGTTTAGAAGCTGAAAGCCCACACGTGGAGCTCCCAACAACTGCTAGAGCCCATGGTCAAAATTTTTATCATGAAACAGCTACACTACACTCCCTCAGGATAGGTACATGAGGGCTGCATGTACTCTCTCTCACTAAAACCTTTTACTTAATTCCTGTTTGAAAGGCTTTTTGCTAAAAGGTATTGATTCTGCCCTCAAAGCATTAGGTTGTGTCATAGGAAATACATGCACAGCTCTAACAGGTTGTTTTAACAGTTGTAAATATCTAAACCAAAACCAAACCATTCTTCATGTGTTCTGAGATTATTTGCTCTAGGAAGCACATGAAATGTGAACGCTTATTCGGTGATCAAAATGATCCAAAGTGCAACAGAACTTCTGCCAGAACACCTTTCAGTTTTACACCATGGCACAAAGAGCAGAGCTGTATGTATACATTGGGGGACACAAGCACACACAGGTTTGCAGTCCTGCAGCGCAATAATTCAACCTGCACACATATTTTGTTTTGTTTTGTTCTGTGTCACAATTTTAACAGTTATTTCTGTCACAATTTTAACAGTTATTTCTTCAGCCCTGTCAGAATTAACATCACTGACTGCCTGGCACACTCAAAGTTTCAAGATGGTCTTTCAAAAAAGGAGCCATCCTTAATACTCCTGCTTGTTGCCTGTTTCTCAGCATAAAAAGCTCCACCAAACTTTAAAAAATATCATAAGAGAGAATAAAGCCTGGTCATTTCCCTTGTGAAACTTCTGAACGTCTGAAAATAAGATAAAAAGCTGCTTTGCAAACATCACTACATTAGTGACAAATACAAGAGGGAGAATGGGCCTCTAATGGATAACAGCAAAATATGAGTTTTATTGGCTCAACTGATCATGCTATACAAAAAAACCCTTCCATAACAGAGGTTTAGGTCGTACTTATTGCATGGAAAATTATCTTTACAATGACAACTGTTCGTAGGATTGTAAGCACTTGTTAGCGAGCAAAAGCTCAAAACTATCCCTGAATCTTTGATCCTCTGTGCAGGCCACAGTATATGGTACATGTGTAACATCAGACATGTCCACAGTCAGAACACCACATGGTGCTCCATTGTCAAGGCAAAGGATTTTAATTCAGATATTTAACATCTATGGCATTCAATAATTTAATCACTACCACAAAACACTCCTAGAACAATTGCTGACTGGTATCATATGGTGTAACTGTGACACCTCCTGAAAATTCAAGTAGGACTCAATGATCTTCCACACTTTTAGGCATCCTGACCAATTAACATCCAGCTAATCTCCATTCCCATTGGGGATTAGTTACAACTCCAGAAAGTCACTGAGGAATAGCTTTGCTATCTGGCCATCTGTGACCTGAATAGAGTGACAGAGGCTATAAATGCACGAATATCTTTCTCCGCAAAGTAGGTCACTTAAGGAAAATTAATCCGAAAAGCTCCAGTCACCACAGTTAGCCAGTTGGAGAAGGCTTTTGAAGACAGGGAGTGGGGAGCACACGTTAATGAGTTGCATTCAGAATGAAGTTATTTCAAGAGATGCCTTCATGAAACAAAAAACCAAAACGGTCCAAATCAAGAGATGTTTTCCACTTTTTGAATCAGTATTGCTTATTCATTGTTTGATGAGTTGTATGCAGTGCCAACACTATAAAACATGGTTTAAGTTTTATTTCAGATTTATAGAAATAAAGCATGTGCAGAATTATGCTTTATTAATATTTTATGGTTTTTAATATTGGATTCATTGCTTAAAATTAATTCATTTAAAAATTGGATTTCTTACTCTAGTCATGGTTTCAAAGAACTACAGTTACTCAAGAGCACGTAAATTCTTTTCTTCAGGTGTCGCTGTGATCTGCACTGCAGATGTATGGTGAGCAGTACTGTCTTGAGATAGCAGAAATGATGAGGAATTCAGATGAGTAGAGATTGGAGCATTTTCACTACAAAATTTGGTATCTGGTATAGTAACTAAATCCATAAGACTTGACAAATATGAATAGAGCAGAATCCCTGTAGCTGCTGCGCAGATTATAAATAATGGCATGTGTTGGAAGCAGACCAAGAATCTGGTGGAGTGAGCATTACCAATCAGTGGGAGAAGTATGTCAACCAGCTGGTAACAATGCATTGGCTGTGCTGGCAGCAAGGGATGATCCTTTCTGACAGCCTTGCTGGTGAGCCTTATGGAGCAGCTTTTTATGCTTAAGGTAGCAAAGGGGGACTGTGAATGATTTATTCTGTTACCACAGTATCTGAGAGCTCTAGTGTAGCAGCGTAGCTGCTCCTCTTTGGAAGTGTAAGGCAAGTGTTTTGGTTTATGTAAAACTCTCTGGTGAATTTGGGAAGGAATTCTGCACAAGGTTCTTATGAAATCCTCCATACAAAATAAAGCCACAAAAGTGTTCGTCCACAGGGGCCTGAGAACACTTAACAGTCCTGGCTGCAATAATGATAACTGAAAACAATGCTGTGAGAATAAGATGGTAAGCTTTAAAGGGTGCCTTAAGATAGCTCCATAAGCTTCTGATAATGCTCAGGTCCCAGGCTGGAAGGGTGAGTGTAGGCTGCAACAGCCTACACTTGCTATTGCCTACATTGGAATGATGTGGCTGTCCTATTAGATGGACATGATGACTCTGTTGGCACAGAAGATAAGTGCAGCATCCCTCAAGGTATTCCTAAAAGCTCCCAAGAAGCCTTCTCTCTCATTCATGCCGAGAATGACAGTTAAGTTCCTCAGTTCACATCCTGATTTAGAAGAAATTTTAAATAGGGATTTGGGGATTTCATCCCTTTTCAGAGACTTCAAAGGGCATCTGCTGTGGTCATCTATTAAATGTGTAAAATTACATCATGATAGAAAGGATTTAAACATGACGGTTTTAGAGTTTGTCCTGCTGCTAGTCCAAAGTACCTAAAGCCCTAGGTAATGAAACAAATGTCTTCAGTCTCTTTCCCTCTCTTGAACATTCAAAGCAAAATTGGAAACAGAAAGGGGTTTTGTCATTTAATTATACCTAATTAGGAGTCCTGGAGTGAGTGGGAAGCTGAAGAAAAAAGCAGTGGAGCACATAGCCATTAGGTCCTCTTCCATTCCAGGAAGAGGCAAGAAAAAAGTGCCTTGAGTTGTTCTGCCATTTTAGTCTTCATACAAAGCTGCCTGCTTGTACAGGCCCAGTAGATTCAGCCACTCAAAAGACTCCGAACTTATGTGCATGAAGGACACAGTCATCTACAGTATAAATAATTTAAGACCAGCAAAAGAGGGGAAGCTATGGTAAGAACGACAGCTTTTGTAAGAAGGAAACTTAAGAAACAAAACAAAAATACTTCTTTATGCCTACTGCTTATTGTCTTTTTATTTGTAGTTGTGATTAACTGGACACATGCAAAAGGAAGTCTTACTTGATAAATTGTAATTTATTAAAAAAGGGTTAGTCCTCTCAAAGTTATAATCAAGAGACAATTACCAGGAAATTGCTTTGAGTTAAATATTTTGAGTGAGGCCAATAAAAAAACTAATTAATATTCAAAGAGATTCTTATCCTTGATCAGAATTTTTAGCAAAGGAAGGGAGCTCCCCTGGGGAGAGTAGTAGAAAGATCTGTTCTTCCCTTTGAGATAAGGAATATCTGCATGATCTCAGTGGAGCTACATCAGCATAAAACCATAGTTCATAGAATCATAAAATCATAGAATTGTTAGGGTTGGAAGGGACCTTAAAGATCATCTAGTTCTAACCCCCCTGCCATGGGCAGGGACATCTCCCACTAGATCAGGTTGCTCAGAGCCCCATCCAGCCTGGCCTTAAAAACTTCCAGGGATGGGGCTTCCACCACCTCTCTGGGCAACCTGTTCCAGCGTCTCACCACCCTCATGGTGAAGAACAACTTCCTAACGTCCAATCTGAATCGACCCATCTCTAGTTTTAATCCATTCCCTCTAGTCCTACCATTACCCGACATCCTAAAAAGTCCCTCCCCAGCTTTCTTGTAGGCCCCCTTAAGATACTGGTAGGCCACTATTAGGTCTCCTTGGAGCCTTCTTTTCTCCAGACTGAACAACCCCAACTCTCTCACTCTGTCCTCATAGGAGAGGTGCTCCAGCCCTCTGATCATCCTCATGGCCCTTCTCTGGACACGCTCCAGCACGTCCATATCTCTCTTGTAGTAGGGGCTCCAGAACTGGATGCAGTACCAGAGAGTGAGGTCTCACGAGAGTGGAGTAGAGGGGGAGAATCACCTCCCTCGACCTGCTGGCCATGCTTCTCTTGATGCAGCCCAGGATACGATTGGCTTTCTGGGCTGCTAGTGCATGTTGAGCCTCTCATCCACCAGCGCCCCCAAGTCCTTTTCTTCAGGGCTGCTCTCAAGCCAGTCACTGCCCAGCCTATATCGGTGCTTGGGATTGCCCCGTCCCAGATGGAGGACCCTGCACTTGGCCTTGTTGAACTTCATGAGGTTGGCATGGGCCCACCTCTCCAGCCTGTCAAGGTCCCTCTGGATGGCATCCCTTCCCTCCAGCGTGTCAGCCGCCCCACACAGCTTGGTGTCGGCGGCAAACTTGCTGAGGGTGCACTCTATGCCACTGTCCATGTCGCTGACAAAGATGTTAAACAAGACCGGTCCCAGTACTGATCCTTGAAGGACTCCACTTGTCACTGGCCTCCACTTGGGCATGGACCCATTGACAGCCACTCTTTGGGTGCGGCCATCAAGCCAGTTCTTTATCCACTGAATTGTCCATCCATCAAACCCATATTTTATCAGCTTGGAGACCAGGATGTCATGCGGGACAGTGTCAAAGGCTTTGCTCAGGTCCAGGTAAATGACGTCAGTTGCTCTCCCTTTGTCTATTGATGTTGTGACCTTCTCATAGAAGGCCACCAGGTTTGTCAGGCACGATTTGCCCTTGGTGAAGCCGTGTTGATTGTACCAAATCACCTCTTCGTTATTCTTCTGCCTCAGCAGCACCTCCAGGAGGATCTGCTCCATAATCTTACCAGGCACGGAGGTGAGACTGACTGGCCTATAGTTCCCTGGTTCATCCTTCTTTCCCTTTTTGAAAATGGGGATTATGTTTCCCCTTTTCCAGTCAGTGGGGACTTCACCAGACTGCCATGACTTTTGGAATATAATAGAGAGCGGTTTAGCAACCTCATCCACCACTTCCTTCAGTACCCGTGGGTGTTTCCCATCGGGTCCCATGGACTTGTTCACTTTCAGGTTCATCAGATGGTCACGAACCTGATCTTCACTTACAATGGGCAGTTCTTTCCAACCCCTGCCATTGTCTTCTGTGACTCTGGGAGTGTGGCTGGAGCCCTTGCCAGCGAAGACTGAGGAAAAGAAGTCGTTGAGAACCTCGGCCTTCTCCATATCACTTGTCACCAGTTCTCCCGTTTACTTTCTGAGGGGGCCCACACCCTCCCTAGTCTTGTTCTTACCATTAATGTACCTATAGAAATTTTTGCTGTTTCCCTTGATCTCCTTGGCTGGATTTAATTCTAACTGAGCTTTAGCTTTTTTCACCAGGTCTCTTGCTGTTCGGACAGCTTCTTTATATGCCCCCCATTCTAGCTATCCTTTCTTCCACTCCTTATAAAGTTTCTTTTTGTGTGACAGTGTATCCAGGAGCTCCTTGTTCATCCAGGCAGGTCTCCTAGCATTCTTTCCTGCCTTCCTCTTTGTCAGTATACTTTGCTCCTGGACACGGAGAAGGTGATTCTTGAATACTGACCAGCTGTCCTGGGCCCCCCTTCCCTCTAGAGCTTTGTCCCATGGCACTTTGGCCAGCAGATCCCTGAAGCGATCAAAGTCTGCATGCCTAAAGTCCAGGGTCGTAAGCTTGGAATACATCCTCTTAGTTGCCCTGAGGATCTTAAATTCTATCGCTTCGTGGTCACTGCAGCCAAGGCTATCCCTGAGCCTCACGTTGGTCACCAGCCCTTCCCTGTTGGTGAAAACGAGGTCCAGCATAGCACCTTTTCTTGTTGGTTCCTCTACCATTTGGAGGAGGAAGTTGTCATCTATGCATTCCAGGAACATCCTGGATTGCTGGTGCCTTGCTGTGTTGTCCCTCCAGCAGATGTCAGGGTGGTTGAAATCCCCCACAAGGACCAGGGCCTGTGAACGCGAAGCCACGTCTATCTGCCTATGGAGGGCCTCATCTGCTTGGCTCCACTGGTCAGGTGGCCTGTAGCAGACCCCTACTGTAACATTGCCTTCCCCTGTCTTCCCTTTAATCTTAACCCATACACTCTCAACCAGCTCATCGTCCTTCCCCATGTGGAGTTCCTTCAATTCTAGCTGGTCACTGACGTAGAGGGCAAGACCTCCTCCCCTCCTACCCTGCCTGTCCTTCCTAAAGAGCTTGTATCCGTCTATCCCTACATTCCAGTCATGGGAATCATCCCACCAAGTTTCAGTAATGGACACTATGTCATGGCTTTCCAGCAGCACAGTGGCCCTTAATTCTTCCTGTTTATTGCCCGAGCTGCGTGCATTCGTGTAGAGGCACTTCAGCTAGGCTGGCTGCATCACCCTCTTGTGAGAATCCCCCTTGATTCCCTTGGGGTGTCCCGGTGCATCGTCTCCAGCTTGCCTCGGGGCAACAATTTGAGAGCCCTTGCTAAGACTCCATCCCTCTGCCCCTGATGTGCTGCCCCACTGTTTGTCACAGGCAAGCATGAAATTATTGACCCCTTCCCCCTTCAAATCTAGTTTAAAGCCCTATCAATGAGCCCTGCCAACTCCTGCCCCAGAATCCTTTTCCCCCTCTGGGATAAGTGCATCCCATTAGCTGCTCGCAGCTCTGGTGCCTCATATACCAAGCCGTGATTGTAAAACCCAAAGCCCTGTCTACGACACCAGTCCCAGAGCCATGAATTGACCTGTTGACCCCTCCTATATATTCCCTCGTCCATCGCTGATGTCAGAGGGATGGGGGAGAACACAACCTGAGCTCCTGATCCCTTTACCAGTTGCCCTAAGGCCCTGAAATCTCTTTTAAATGATTGTGAGCCTCTCATTGCTGCCTCATCACTTCCCACCTGAAAGACCAGAAGCGGGTAATAATCTGAAGGACTCACAAGGGTGGGGAGTTTACCTACGATGTCCTTTACCCGGGCACCAGGGAGACAGCAGACCTCTCTATGAAGCGGGTTTGGTCTTCATATTGGGCCCTCTGCTCCCCTCAGCAGGGAGTCACCTACAACAATGACCCTTCGATTTTTCTTTTCAGGGTCAGTTTTGATGGCCGGCCTGAGGTGAGTTGGCCTTGGTGGCTCTTCTGGCCTTCAAGAGCCCTCTTCCTTGCTTGCAACCAGTTCCTCCTGCAGAGTCCCATACCTGTTCTGCAAGGGCACTATAGGTGGTGCACTTCTTAAAGGAACCTGCTTGCTCCGTTTCTTTCTTTTGTTCCATCGGACAGAGACCTGTGAATCATAGTTGTGAATCATCTCTTTAGATTGGAATAACGTGTACAGCTTAAATGACAAATTTGGTCATAGCAAAAAAGATGAAGGAGGCCCTTGAAACACATTGTATTTAAAGTGAGGTGACTAATAACAAAGATGCACACACCTACTGGAAAGAGAAAGGCAGCTGAATGGCTGAAATCAGCAGGTGAGAGCATGGCTTTTCTGATTCTATTGTTTTCTACAAATGTTGAAGGTTTATCCCACTCCAGGGATACTCCAGCACACCCCTTTGCTCAATAAGGAACTACAATATGCTTGAACTCCCAATTACTATGTCAGTGTAGAAGATAGAAATGCAGAAGCTTTTTCTGCAAATTTGGGAAGAGGGTGCTTATGGAGCTATTACAGATTTCTCTTTCAAGGTGTTTCATATATGATCTTTCACTTGCGTTTAGCCTTTCAGTTTGACCATGCTCTCAGATTCTGAATCATAGAGTCATAGAATCATAGAATCATAGAATCATAGGGTTGGAAGGGACCTCTGGAGATCATCTAGTCCAACCCCCCCGCCAGAGCAGGGTCACCTACAGCAGGTTGCACAGGAACACGTCCAGGCGGGTTTTGAAAAGCATCATCCAAAGCACACATGCAGCCTGTGGACAGAAGAGTTGCTTTTCCAGTTCTGTTACAGACAGTCCTGTTATTAGGCATCTCTTGTCCTATCAACAGCTCACTGGGGCAGGGTCAAAATCTTTGCAGACTTGATGGATGAAGCTGACCAAAGAGGTTAAGTAATGGTACAGACTCTTTCCACTATATGGCAGACTATGCAATGCAAATCAGTGGCTATATTCTATTTAGATCCACCATCTAAATCCATGTTCTATAATACAGATAATAATACATAATACAGCCTTAATTCATCACAGGGCCCATAGAAACCACCACAACACAAACACAGACCACCTTTCAATATGGAAGCTTATCACTGAGGAAAAGACTGGAAATTAAATTCTTTTTAAGGAAGGAAAATTCCACAGAAATGTTCTCTATGGTAACCCATCACAGTACTCCTGCAGAAGATAACAAAGCCAGAGAAAAAAAAGCCTAAGTATGTTAGTGTTCACTGCTTATTGAAACACTAAGAGTCAATACCAATAGAAGAGCTCTTGAAAGGCACACCATGGGATGCAGAAGATTGGGTATTAACACAAAATTAATGCTTCAGCTACGGTCCTTTTCAATCAGGGATTTAGATCCCAGTCCTGACCCAAGTTAAAGAGAAGAGTCACTCTTCTCCACAAGAAACAATGAAGTTTCCAAGCTTCTTGTATTGTCTGCTAGTATATGCACCTGTCACACAGGTGACATTTAAACTCTGTTTCTCATTAAACTTACACAGTTAACAACAGCTTTATGCATGCCTTTTGTACACTGTATCACAATGGAAAAGACTTGTATTTAACCTGAATTATCACAGTAGCACTGAGAAAATCCCTGATTTCTCTGAAGACGCTCAACTTTTATTTTAATTTTATTCTTTTAAAAAGATCTCATTTTTGTCTTAGTCATTTAATTTTATATAGTAAAGAGACACTAGGTTATCTCTTCATGAAGGCCATATAGCATAAACCAAAATTGATAACTCTGTCTCATAACTTTTAGCCTTTTGCATAGATAACTAATTTCTAGCTTTTTTTTTGCACTAAACATTAAAACCTTGCAGACCTAAAATTTTATCACATACTCTGAAAAAGTAAAAGATTTGCCATTGTTCCTTTACTGAAATTGCTTATCAGTATCACTGGAAGTAGTTTATTCTCACACCTGTAATGTATTTCATATTTTTCACAACTGATACCAAATAAGTTTTTTAGTGCATTAAGTTACTATTGAACACTAGGCCTAATTCCTTGCTGTTGCTATGGTGCTGAATACTTCAAATATTCCACCAAAACTACATTTTCAAAAGCAACCTAAATTATTTAGGAACTTACGTCCCATTTTCTGAGATGACTAGGTATTTGTCTGCAAAGAAAGTCAAATTGTCTTGGGGTCCTATGGCACTTCATCACTTTATGAAAGCAATTAGATGATGTAGTTATTGGCAAGTCAGATACCAGGACACGGTGACCCTGACACTAAAATGATCTGAATTACAGCCACTTTCATTCTGGAACTCATTTGTATACACAAGAATTTAAAGCAGTTTACCTGTAAATTCACACTTTGAATTAGTATGGATTAATTTTTCTGGGGCCCCTGGCTAGACAGAACTCTCTGTTTCTTTCAAAAATCCTACCTATAACAACAATTTATGTGTACATTGATACAACCCACACTCTGTCAGTAATGTAACAAAGAGAAGAGAGTATTCAAGTGCCCTAGAGTTCTCTCAATTTCAAATGTGCTGTGGTAGTAAGGGCAAGGAACAATTATTTTCCCAGTGACCACATCTCCACCACTAAGTAAAGCAGGGCCAAAAAGCCCTGAGCTTCTGAAGGCCATATGGACTAGGGAGTTCGCACTCTCCCCAAACTGCTCAGGTCCACACCAGCTGCCAGACAGATCCTGAGCATAGTTTGCACATAGTCAGGTTTAGCACCCTTCCATCTCTACAGTCTTCCAAAACCACCCTACCAGGCTTTATGCAATCTGCAACCCTCCCACGCCCATCTGAAACACTTCTGGGCATGCAATGCACATCCTTGCTTTTGTGCAAGGAGAATATCGCTCTGGTGGGTGGCGACACAGCCCTCAAATCATTGCAGGCATTTAGAACTGGAAAAGGACTCCACACAAAACAGTAAATGTGTCTTATGGCTGCAATGACACTACATAGGCCCAGAAGAGATCCAGTGTCATTGCTATAACATGTAGATATGCTTCAGATCATGGCCCTCGGTGCCAAGGCCTGTTTTATTTAGCCATATAGATGTGACCCATGAGGCTGTTGCAGCTACAGGTTGATTCTACTGAGCTCAGCAGAGATCCTCAGCTTTGCAATGACAGAGTAAAGACAGACAGAGCGATGCTCTGAGCAACTGCTACCACATATAGAGCAGTGAGGTAACTAAAGGGACTTCTCCCAACCCTGTAAATCTGACATACACTACATGTAAGGGGTGGAGATCCTCTGCACAAACCTCTGTCTGCATTTCTAGGTACTGTCATAGCTTAAACTGGTGTGTGTTGTGCCTCTGCCGAAGACAGTAGCTGTTACGAAAGGGTGAAATGTGAAAGATTTGCAAGTGTTTATTTTAGATCTTAGTTGAACCTTTTGTCGGTGATACCACAGGATATCTCAGTCTCTAAGACCCTTTAATGCTGGTTCCTGTCTTACTTTCATAGCAAACACTGAATTTAGCAGAACAATCATTACAGCTGTAGAGCCTCACAATTTCACTATCAGGAACATAAAGACATGCTGTAGAATGACCTACAGAAATATATGTGATTAGGCAGTTGCATAAAGATTCTGAATGATGACTATTTGTCCTCCGCCCAGCTAGTGCATTAGGTTATCTTACAATATCAAATAATAACTACTGGTGCAATTCATTTTTGCATTACAATTGCCATTTTTTTTCCCCAGTAAATAGAACGACATGCATTAATCACAAAGTTAGCGTAGGAGATGAACTGTTAGTTTACATGCTGACAACAAAATAATTTTATTCCATTAAGGGAACAGAAGCTATGTGAGACCATGGCAAATTTAAGTAAGTTTCATTTGTCTCCCGCAATAGCCATACAATTACTTAGAGTCAATAGCCTATATAAAGCCCAAACTAAACCATCTATGAAGCTGTCAGAAGTACTTTGAAAAACAAGCAGCAAGTCACATGAACTATGTGATCACAGTAAACCATATATTGACTGCATAGGTTTGAACAAAACAATTTGCTAGTGAGTCGCAATGTTTATCAGTGGATACTGCCACTCGTGGTTTTTTCTGTCTCAGCTTTTTAAGAGAACGGAAGTAATAAATTTGCCTTGTTTAAACCAAATCTGAATCCAAGAAAAGTCTACATTTACTGCACTATGTTGATCCTAGAGTCAAATTTACTAAAAGGAGATTAAATGGATGGAAAAAAAAAAAGAAATTTGATGCATGGGAAGTCTCTGATTCTGGTGCTTTTTTCTATGAACTACAGGTTAGCACTCAGAGGAAGTAGTCCCTATGTAAGTTTGATGCTGCTCATGAATTGCCAGTTATCCACATCTCACCAAAGTGCTATTCAGCAACTTGAATTCATCTCAGCAGAGCCCCCTGTTATACAATCAAAACACCGATCAATGCAAACTTATTTCTGCCTGTACTACAAAACGTCAATGGCATCTACAGTGATATTAAAGGAACTCAAAAGATATGACACTAGGTACAGAAAGCTTCCCTAAAGCATAAAGCTGATGTAAAATTACAGGAGATGTTGATTTCCATTTAACTGCATTCCCCGATTTATTCTTCAAGCTAACTCTTCCCTTAAAAGAGAATATATTAAGTACTTCATATTTTTGACAGACAAAATATTCTACTTCTGTGTTTATGTGTGCCTGCCTCTAACTTTTACCCATGTCTGCAGGAAGTAGGTCAATGCTGTTGAACTTGCACTGCAAGGGGTCTGCCTACCAAAATGCAACAGAAAATAATCAACATGACACAATTATTTTCAATAACACAGCTTCTGCTGGTAGAGCCTGAACACTGTTTGTACATTCAGGCACATTCTGAAATGGCTTACAATAAAGCAACTTTGGACTTTTACTTGATCAATGAGCTTTTACTCTGGTCTTCTGGGGGCTTATGCTATCTGGATAGGAACCATCACCTGTAGAATGGGCCAAGTGAATGAAACAGCCCACCAGGGAGGCACGGCAGCAATGCCGGGGAACGTGACACTGTGTTGCCTCCATAGAAAACAGGAAGCACAACTCTGGATCATAATGTTGGCAGGAGGTACAATTTAAGGATGGACCCGTTAAAGAAAGCTTGGTGGATGAAATCCATCTTCCCCAGGTTTAGATGTTTAAAAGCTAAGAGAAGTAAGTATCCTCAGATGGCTCTTAATCTGGAAGCCCCTCAGGCATAATTTTTTGGCTCCAGTGTCATGTGAATGTGGCAGAATTTGCCAGTTCTCCCCCAGAGAACCCAGGCCACAGTATTCTCCAAAGGAATTACTACCTTAACTAGGTTTAATTGTAAAATCTACCTCTAAATAAGGGAGAAATCGTCAGCAATCTTAATTCATCTGACAAAAACGACACATTCCAAAGAGTATCAAATTAGTAAGACAGCATGGATCTTTTGGATTAGACTTAAAACCAAGCTTTTTACTTCATGTGAAAATGAAGAGCTCCTGGACCTTGGTCCTTGTCGTGGTTTAACCCCAGCTGGCAGCTAAGCACCACACAGCTGCTCGCTCACTCCCCCCAGTTGGGATGGGGGAGAGAATCAGAAGAGTAAAAGTGAGAAAACTCATGGGTTGAGAAAAAGACAGTTTAATAGGTAAAGCAAAAGCCACACGTGCAAGCAACGCAAAACAAGGAATTCATTCACTGCTTCCTATCGGCAGGCAGGTGTTCAGCCATCTCCAGGAAAGCAGGACTCCATCATGCGTAATGGTTACTTGGGAAGACAAACGCCATCACTCCGAACATTCCCCCCCTTCCTTCTTCTTCCCACAGCTTTATATGTTGAGCGTGACATCATATGGTATGAAATATCCCTTTGGTCAGTTGGGGTCAGCTGTCTTAGCTGTGTCCCCTCTCAACTGCTTGTGCACCCCCAGCCTACTCGCTGGTGGTATGGTGTGAGAAGCAGAAAAGGCCTTGACTCTGTGTAAGCACTGCTCAGCAATAATGGAAACACCTCTGCATTATCAACACTGTTTTCAGCACAAATCCAAAACATAGCCCCATACTACCTACTGTGAAGAAAATTAACTCTATCCCAGCCCAAACCAGCACAGTCCTACATCTCTTGCAGGGATGCAAAGCGATCCCTCAAAGCGTACACAGCTACACAGTTTATGAAATTCAGTCATCTCTATTACAGATAAATTCTGGAAAAAAAAGACCCTTTGATGAAAGTTATTTTTTGTATAAGGGATTCATTTAAATATGAAACAATTTTTTAAAAAAATATATTAAGTTGGTACTTATGCTATGTATTTTCAATATAGAGTTTTCCAAACTGCTTTTCTGTGCTTTGTCAAATACACACGTTTAAATACACGTTCTTTCAAGAAATGGGCAGAGGTAATCCATTTGGCTGAATCCTATCAATAAACATATAAGATCAGCAAGTGGCTTCATCAAGTTCACTATGATTTCTTTGCACCATGCAGACAGCTGTATGTTGGCAATGAATGGGAGAAGTCAACAGACACAGCACAGTTAGTTCCTAAGCCAGGCTCCACATATGCCTGGGAGTGAAAAATATTCCAGGGAACAGAAGTGTTCACTCAGCTCTATCCAATCATCCCTTCTGTGTAACCAATGAAGGAGCCCATATCAGCTGCTCAAGGTACAGTTTCTGAAGCTCTAACTATGGCACAAGAGGGGTAGCAAAGGAATAGGACTTATAGCCACCTCCTAAACTCACGCTCCATCTCTTCTTCCTTTTAACCCAAGCAGAATTTGGCACAGCAGCACATCTATCTCATACCTTCATCAGGAAGAGACTCCATAACTTACATTAAATATTTCTTGCCAGCTATCATTGGCTCTGACTTCCATGGTCAATCCTCTAGGAGAAGTTATAAAATTGATTAAAAATTAGCTAATTTTTAAGTCCATATGGGCTTCATTAACACAACCTGAGCACTTTGCAAATGGCAAAACACTCCTCCATGGATCTACATAGCGCATTTTAGGTGAATCCACAATTAATAATTCACCAAGGATGAAAGTGGAAACACTCCATGACTTAAGATGTTTGGCACCTTCTAACTCAGGTCAGATGTAATGTAAATTCCCCTGCTCTATATCTAATAATATCCTTATTAATGACAGCAGGAATAAAAAAATAATTGCTAGTTCTTAAGCTCAAATAACTGCAGAGGATGGTGCTAGCCAGGCTGATTTCTGCTTCCAGAGTGTCCCTTTTCGCCAAGGAGAGGGCGCAGTTAAGAAGGGAGTAATACAGAAAAGATTAAAAAGAATATATAAATCCATAAAGTAAATCAATCATTTAATCTCCAATGTGAGTTGTTAAAGGATGAAGGTACGTTTATTTATAATCTGCTTGGAAGTTTGAGAAAAACTAGTTCTACACCATTTCAAGAATAGTAACTTTTTAGTCATTACGTTGTCACCATACTTCTATGCTTATCATTAGGCATTCCAGACAGCAGTGATAACATAACCACACAGCATATAGATATCCAGTTCTAAAATCTTTTATCTATATATATGTGCAGGTTCTCATATGTCTCTCATTATCCACCACTACACCAGAGACAACACAGAGAGCAAGTAACTTGTTGATATCAATAAAAGAAGGACTAAATTGGTATCAATCAGATGCATTCAATGGAGCTTCAGCTTCACTAAAATGTACTTGGTTACAGACTTCTTTTTTTCTCTCTCTTATTTTTTAAAAATGCATTCCTCAAGTACTCCACTGGGTTTGGCCCCGCTGCTTAAAAAACTTAACATATATCCTTTCTCTTAAAGATAATAAAGTGGACAGACAAGGTACAGCAACACAGAGATCTTTCAGAAGAGCAGGTGAGCAGGTAAAACAGACACTATACCTGGTGTGGGGTGCAGGGGCCAAGTGACTTTGAAACACAAAGAGCCTACATTTGAAAAGAGCCACTAACTGAAAGGTTTGGGCTTTTTTTTTGTTGCTGGAGGCTTTTTTGTTTTGTTTTGTTTTTTCTTTCAGGTGACAATTTTAGCTCCTGTATTCTCAGTAAAGCAGGAAATAATTCCTGGTATAGAGTCATAGAATGGTTTGGGTTGAAAGGAACCTTTAAAGATCATCTAGTCCAACCCCCCGCCATAGGCAGGGATGTCTTTCACTAGAACAGGTTGCTCAAAGCCCCATCCAACCTGACCTTGAACACTTCCAGGGATGGGGCATCCACAGCTTCCCTGGGCAACTTGTTCCAGTGTCTCATCACACTCATCGTAAAAAAACCAACATGGGTGAAGTTGAGCAATTGAACAATTGGAGATGTTTCTTCATTAAAAACACACACTTCAAAAATATTCAAGAAGGTATGGCTTTGGGGCATAGGTTTATGTGGGCTTTAAAAGAATAAAGCTGTATTTTTAAAGTATATTGTTATGAATTGTAAATTGCTATGAGTTGTAACAGATTTTAATATACCAAAACTGACAAAAAGCGAAGTTTTCACTTGTCTTCTGAGTTGTTGTTTTTTTTAAAGCTGTTTTTTAGCTTATGGACTTTGAACTCAAAATTGTTCAGTAACCCTTCAATTTCCTGTATTTCTAAGGAATATGACAGAGGCATTTTACCATGACTACAATCACTATAAGTTACAGAAGCTCATCCATGTTCTGTATATTGATTTTACAAAATAATCCAAAATTGACAATAAGTGAACCTTGAGATGAGTAAAATACACAAGAATCGAACTAAGATACTGATGCAGACTGTTCTGCAGCATACTTAAAAGTGATCAGAAGGCCACAAATCTTCAGTTATCTTTATTTTCCTTTCTCTAAAACTGCGTAACCTTTTCAATAATTTCTATGTGGATGGGAAGTCTAGACTATTCCCCAGTTTCATAGAACCAGATTGTGACTACAGAGTCCATTTAGAGTCAGAAAATAGTAAATGAACAAGTCTGGAAAAGTTTCTGTAGCATTTGTCTAACAAAATAAGCATTATATTCTGTGTTGATAAAGGTAAGTGGACAAAGGAACCTTCAAGATTATCGAGTCCAACCATCAACCTAACACTGCCAAAACCACCACTAAACCATGTCCCTAAGCACCACGTCTACCCATCTCATAAATACCTCCAGGGATGGTGACTCCTCCACTTCCCTGGGCAGCCTGTTCCAATGTTTGATAACCCTTTTGGTGAAAATTTTTTTCCTAATATCCAATCTAAACTTCCCCATGCGCAACTTGAGGCCATTTTCTCTTGTCCTATCACTTGTTACTTGGGAGAAGAGACCGACTGCCACCTCTCTACAGTCTCTTTTCAGGTAGTTGTAGAGAGCAATAAGGTCTCCCATCAACTTCCTTTTCTCCAGACTAAACAGCTCTGGTTCCCTCAAATGCTCCTCATAAGACTTGTTCTGTTTGAGCTTAGTACTAACAAAATGGCAAATATTCTAAATAATATATGTACAAAACACCCCATAAAAGAAACCTCACAGACACTGCTCAAAAATTTAAACAAGCATACACATCTGATATCATGATATCAAAATGCACAATAGAAAAAGTTCATTAATTCAAGTAAACTACTAGGAGAATCTAGAATAAAGAGAATAGGTCCTCCACCAATGCCTAAAGATGACAACAAAAAGTCACTGTGTGCTAAGAATAGACTCCTAAAAGGAATAACACATTTCAGAAAACTGTATTATTGAAAATACCTAACAAAATTCATGATTGTGAATTAATGGATGCAACAACAACAAAAAAAAGCCAACACACCCCACAGAATCTGATTTAATGTTAAATATCACATATCCCAATTTATAGAGGCAATGTTCACAGTTGCTGAAGTATTAACACACACTTTTAAATGTCATCCATATTTTGGATTGGTTGAACACAATGGATATATCCTTTTAGAAAATGAAAGTTCCTTCCTTAAGCAAGATAGATAGTGCCTTTTTTTCTTCATTTTTACTATTTTTTTAAATTCTTATGTATGTGATTAAAAGAGGAAAAAATTACATTACAAGTTGCATGTTTTTTAATATAAATTGTATAAGGATTATATTCCTCTTCTAAGAATGTACTTGACAGATATGTTAGAAGAGTGCTCACTTGTCCCTGAGGATGGTATTTACATCATCTCATTTCAAACACTCATCTCGCATTGTCTGAATCACCCCTTAGAGTTCTTGCTAAATAAACAGCAGGAAGTAGGTAATTCACATGCTCCAAACTAGGACTTCCTTAGGTGCACAAGGGAGATAGTGATATTACTCTCTTAAGTGTTGGGCTATTTTTAGTTTTGCCTCTCATCCATTCCCTCAGCCATTAAAATTAGCTCTATGAGTTGCGGAGTTGCTTAATTTTAAAGATATAAGTAACACATACACCATGACCATTCTTCTAATAGGAGATACGAGTCCTCTCCACTTCTCCTTCCATTATTAGAGATATCTTATGAAAATGTTACAGTATGAGCTGTATTATGCTGTGTTTGACACAATACTGGTTTAAAACCATGTAATGGTTTCCTACGTATTCCAGAGATTCACTACAGAATTTTCAGAAATTGTCACAATCAGGAAAATCAGACATGAAAAAATTTACACGAACACAAGGTAAGATTTTCCTTTGAAATTAATGGTTCCCTAGCAAGAACTTTTATTTTTGAAGGATAGTCTACTTGAGCTAAATCCCAGCAGCTCAGACAGAAGTGCAGGAAGCAGTAGGAATTAGGTCATGGAGGGATGGGAGAACAATCCCTCTCCATGTGCTTCTTCCTGAGACCACCAGGCTCTTGCTGGTGGAGCACAAGAGGCAGAACAGCATCACAGCTAGGACCTTCAAAACATCAAACAAATGTTGGTTGAGGTGAAGTCAACACCTACTTCTAAGTTGCTAGATTAACCAGTTCTTTGCTTACACTGACAGCGGGAACATATCACCTTTGAGTTTCTTTTCTGAGTGTACCTCAAGAAATAATCTTTTCTCAACAGAGTAATTGAATTTACCAGAGTTCCTCCAGTGTGCCCTAAAATGTCACAGTTCATTATAGTACTGTGCAATGTGAAGACAGTTATTGCTTTTTATGTGGTAGAGAAACCTTTTTAAAAAGCCTAGCTTTATCAGTCTCCATTCTAGGAGGTTTTCAAAACCCAACTGGATAAAGCTTAGAGCAGCCTGGTCTGATCTCATAGCTGGAGCTTGGATTAGAGACTTCCTGAGCTTCCTCACAACATGAAATTATCCTGTCATCAGGTGTCCTGGTTTCAGCTGGAATAGAGTTAATTTTCTTCGTAGTAGCTGCTGTGTTTTGGATTTAGCATGAGAATAATGCTCATAAACCACTAATTTTTTTCGCTGTTGCTAAGCAGTCAAGGCCTTTTCTGATCCTCATACCACCCTGCCAGCGAGTAGTCTGTGAGGGCACAAAAAGTTGGGAGGGGACACAGCTAAGACAGCTGACCCCAACTGACTAAAGGGATATTCCATACCATATGATGTCATGCTCAGTATATAAAGCTGGGGGAAGAAGGAAGGGGGGGACATTCAGAGTTATGGTGTTTTGTCTTCCCAAGTAACCATTACGCGTGATGGAGCCCTGCTTTCCTGGAGATGGCTGAACACCTGCCTGCCGATGGGAAGCAGTTAATGAATTCCTTGTTTTGCGTTGCTTGCACGTGTGGCTTTTGCTTTACCTATTAAACTGTCTTTTTCTCAACCCATGAGTTTTCTCACTTTTACTCTTCTGATTCTCTCCCCCATCCCAACTGGGGGGAGTGAGCGAGCAGCTGTGTGGTGCTTAGCTGCCAGCTGGGGTTAAACCACGACATCAGACTGAATAGCATTCAAAAACAAGAATTAAAAAAAATAATAAAGTAATACACACCCCCAGAACTACTTGGTAAGGAAGCTACGCATAACACTATAAAGAACATCCAAATACTAGTCTTTGAGTATAAATTCAAATTACAAAATATCACAAAACTTATAAACTGAAAACTTTTCTTTAAAGCCAACTTAACAGTTCAGCATGATTCACAAAGTATCTTTACTGTAACATAACTGAAATATTTAAGCTTGTAGAAGTAAGTAGTTGTAATACACAAAGTGAAAAATCTACTAAACAGATTTCTGCACACAACTTTTAATGAAAACTCAGTGAAGGAACATGAGCTAGCAGCAAGATTTTTGTTTTTTTCTTTGTTATTACAGCATTGGATTTACATGCAGCATTATTAAATGGTAAGCTATCTAAAAAATGAAATACCTAATATATAAACATTGTAAGTCCATTTTCACTAAGGCAACGAGTTAAAATTTCATATTAAAAACTTGTTTGAACACAAAAATAGGAATTTTAACGAATAAGCAACAAACGTACACATATATATTGTCTAATTAAAACATTATGTAATAGAAATTCCAAGTTTCATTAAATTTAGATGGAACATCTTTATATATTACATGAAAAAATGAGGCATAAGGTACAAGTCATAGTTGACAAGACTTTCAATATTTGTCCCAGAAGAATCTTCTTGTTTTAAGTTTTGTTTCTGAAAGTGTTTTATCCCACAGCTTCATGAGGTGCCAAAAATGGAATAAAACTTGTTATAGACAAATATGTTATCTTCAAAGGTGAAAGAGCAAGTTCACCAAACAGTTACCAAAAAACCCCAAGCAGCAGTTGCAGAGTTCGCCAGACACACTATTTGGCTTTAATATTTGAATTATATTCTAAGGCTAAATAAGCTCAGTATAGTATTTCTTTGGTATATTCAGGCCATCAGGAATTGTAAAGTATGCACCAGCAGGATTAAAACTTACATTTAAAAGCCAGGTGCAGTCACATTGGAAACGGTTACAAATTTTTTAGCAACTATTTTCTCTCCAAATGCCTTTTTATGGTCAACTTTTTTTAGTTGGGAAAAAAAATAATCACAATTTAAAGAATGTGGAAAATATTTTTTAAAAAAGTAATATGTCTGAGAAAACTAATATTTAGTTAAGAAAATACACACTTTTTTAGTCTTAATTATTTTAAATATTAGATTTTATTAACTAGCTTTTGTTAGAAAAAAGCCTTCCTGGACTATCCATTGTTCAGAAAATCAGACTCGATCAGAGTCTCAGCGAAGATTTTTAAAAATTCTAATGCCAGGCTTAGGTTACATTTTACTTTCATTTGTTTTGGCAACATTAACTAATGAGAGCAGTGCTCAGGTTATATTATAAGATGTGGGAGCTCCCAAGTAATATTACTTCATAATTCAACATTAACCATTATTGTTAGTTTAAAAAAGGCAAGAGGTTTAATTGCAAGAGTTTATCTTTCTGTGCAAGGCTCATAACCATTTAATAGCCTTCTCTCTCAAGCAGTTGACTAGAGTCACACTGCCTGTGAACAGTGTTAGGACTTTACAGATAAGGATAAATTGAAGCAAGTAGACTTTTGCTCTATTATGATCATGGGATATGAATAGGATTGTAGACATATATTGGAGAATGTTCATTTCAATACTTAAAATTATTTACTGAAATAATAAAAAAAATAAAGATCTAATAACAAAACTCTGGTGACTTAAGTAATTTTTTTTTCAGCTTTTGGGTCAGAAAATAACTATAAATACCAAAATAGTCTATACTTACTCTGCTGAAATAACATAGCCCCCAACTATCTACACTAAGACATACAAAGCACAGAAAAAATGCTTGCAGAAGAGGACATATCTGGCCAGAGAGGATGTGTTACAACAAAGTCCTGATCTAGTTAAAGATGTCCCTGCTTACTGCAGAGGGGTTGGACTAGATGACCTTTAAAGGTCCCTTCCAACCCAACACATTCTATGATTCTATGATTCTGTGAAAACGAAATTGAACATTTTTCATTGTGCGAAGATTAAAAGTGACAAGTAGTAAGATGTAGACTAAAGCATGACCTCCACACCTTTCATTTTGACCTTGCTAACTCCTTTCAGACCCTTCCAGTTCATACAGACATGAAAACTTCTTCATCACTGTCTTGACAACAACCCCCTTCAAACCTTTACCCCTGTTCTCTGACACAGAGATGACTGCACTCAGCTAAGCTCGCTAATGAGCTCTGAGAGGCTAACTCTCTCGGCAGCAACACAGTTACCACCTCACCAGCCATCCTTGCTGTGCGGTGCTGTGGCCCCTCATCCTGCCCATGAAGCTCCAACCTTTGCCCCATGGCTACCTGAGCTCCTGCCAGGTGGCCCCACACATGCCTCTCCCAGAGACCTGGGAGTCCTGGTGGACACCAGGATGACCATGAGCCAGCAATGTGCCCTTGTGGCCAAAAAGGCCAATGGCATCCTGGGCTGCATCAAGAAGAGTGTGGCCAGCAGGTCGAGGGAGGTCATCCTCCCCCTCTACTCTGCCCTGGTGAGGCCCCACCTGGAGTACTGTGTCCAGTTCTGGGCTCCCCAGTTCAAGAGGGACAGGGAACTGCTGGAGAGGGTACAGCAGAGGGCTACCAAGATGATGAGGGGACTGGAACACCTCTCTTATGAAGAAAGGCTGAGGGATTTGGGTCTCTTCAGTCTGGAAAAAAGACGGCTGAGGGGGGGACCTTATCAATGCTTATAAAATACTTAAAGGGTGGGTGTCAGGAGGATGGGGCCAGGCTCTTTTCACTGGTGCCCAGTGACAGGACAAGAGGTAACGGGCACAAACTTGGACATAGGAAGTTCCACCTAAACATGAGGAGGAACTTCTTTACTTTGAGGGTGGCAGAGCACTGGAACAGGCTGCCCAGAGAGGTGGTGGAGTCTCCATCTCTGGAGACATTCAAAACCCACCTGGACACTGTTCCTGTGCAACCTGCTCTAGGTGACCCTGCTCTGGCAGGGGGGTTGGACTAGATGATCTCCAGAGGTCCCTTCCAACCCTATGATTCTATGATTCTATGATTCTGTGGTTCCCTGTGCTCCAGCCTACACTGAGGACCACTCCTTTTGGATCTTCGCAGGGTAAGTATGTACTGTCATGCCAGAGCAGAATATAGTTTTCCTAATCGTGGAAGAAATGAACTTGTTACACTAGTGTTATTTCAGTGAAGCATGGCCAGCTTCAATGACTCTCATGTCCCGTATAGCTGAACTCATTGGAGGGAAGACCCACACCATCTTTTCTTTTGAAAAGCACCTAGAGATTGATCAACAGCTCCAGGAGTAAAGGCAAATATGTAAAAAACATTGCCATGCACAAGACAACACTCACATGCCCTTCCAGCATTATCCTTCTCACCCAGAAGCATTGGCTAAACTTTAACTTTGCTGAAACACAGGGTGTGGAAGAGGCTCAGTGATCGTCAGGAGTTACCAGGGAACACAGGGAAAGGGCTGTGTGGCAACTCCTCTCCATCACACATGGAGTGTAACCAATACACAGCAGCATCAAAAGGGCAGGGAACACGGAGGAGCACAATCCTTTTCTGTACCCGACGTGAAAAGACCAGGGAGTCTCCAATGATCGGGGTGTAAGATTTTGTTTAATTTTTTTTTTTTTTTTGGAAATCAGAGGCAGACAGACTTCCTGCAAAGATGCAAAGAGCACCCTTCCAGCCAGCACAAGCAACTAGGTATGTCTACCAAGTTGCCAATTTAATATTATGAAATGCCTCAACAAAAACATGCCCATTTAACCAGCACTAACACAGTCCTGGAGGTTTTACTTTCCATCTCTTTCATGCATGTGTTACATAGTGCCATTTTAGAGAGCCTTCATTACAGCTAACAATTAAATCCAATCAAAGCAGCAATATCCAAACTAAGTTATGTCATCAACTTGAAAAACATAATGGTGCCTGGGAAATAACTGGAATCTTTTGGAATATACATTTTTTAAAATGGTAGTTTTCCTCTGATTGAGACAGTGTTCCTTGACACTCACACACACACAAAAGGATTCTTTTTTTTCTATACAAAAAAATTGACAGAAAGCACCTGAAAGCATTTTCTGTCTGGATTAATTAATAATATATAAATGTCCTCACTTGAGCTTTTCAGTATTAAAAGTTATTAAAAGTAACCTATATGAATCTTTATTTATTTATAATAAAAACCTTATATAGTCCAAAATTTAATTAATTTCAAAGGGTTTGAAAACAATTGCATTTTCTTCAGTAATAGCTCACTAACAAGCTTGAAGCTACCATTAGCAAGACAAATGATTCTCATGTGAATCATCATGAGAAGGGACCCTCAAAGTGTAGAGTTACTGTCAGAAGACCAATTCTAGCTAGTGGTATTTAATAGGACAATAAACTAAAACCAAGCACTCACACTGCATCATGAAATAGATAGAAAAACGCAAAGCACGTAAAAATTTTGCAATGTCTATTCTACACCATCAAAAATTAAAACTGGGTAGTTTCAAAAAATATCATCAGTCATGGTCAATACAGAGCAAAGCATAGTTACTATATCGGCATACCAGAAAATATATTTACATATGCAAAGTGAGAGGGAATATCTTGCAGCTGTCATTTTTTTAAAAAAAACAAACACCACTACTCCTGTGTGGACTTTATCAGAACTCCTTTTCACGAAAATATTGATAGAGAATTCCAACACACAAACAGTAAGTTTAAATGAACTCATTACAGAACACTGCTGTGCAACATTTGTAATACTCTTTTAACATGCATGGAGGTCTCTTACAAAGTACCATTTCTTGTAAAACATGTAATAGATGCACTGGTGACAACTGAAGTATAAACACAATCACTCTGCTAGAAAAGTATATTTTTTTTCTCATTTGAAAATGTAAATTATTTTTTTCCAAAATTGTTTAATAGTAGTATTCTCTTACAAAAAATGAGGTCTTGAACAATTCCAATTCCATCTCTGCTCATTCTGAATTATTTGCATGACATATCTGACATCCTGGTGTTCCCCAACCTTTAATCAAGAGCTCTTAAACTCTAAACCGATTCAGACCATGTTTAAGAAGTATTATGAAAGAATTTCTAGCTTTGCTCTAAGTTTATTAAATATTTAAGTTACTCTCCATGGTCTCAGTACATAATGTGTTTTATTGAGTGTCCCATTTACAATCATTTCTAATAGACAAGATATACCCATCTTAACTCATTATTTGTATCATTAAATTAAAAGTCCTAGTTTTCTTAAAGAAGAGAGTACAGTATTGCTAGTGCAATGAATTATAATTCAGTCTGAAGCAGAACTACACTTCTCATGCTTCAAAAAAAAGTTGAAAAATGTTTACAACTGTCAGAGAACTGTTCAATTAAAGGCTGTTTTAAATTTTATAATGTGAAAGTGTTGTAAGAGTCTCTTTTCTTCCAACAACTCATCAGTGAAAGGCTAACATCCAATCATATCAGTCATTTAAAGAAAATGTGTGCAAAAATAATTTAATTGTAATATTCTAAGAAGCAGTTAACTTTACTAAGATCTCAAACATTGAAATAATGCTTCCTGTTAAAGGGACACCTGCACTAGCCAGTGTTCAAGGGCTTGCATTCAGCTGATTAAACTATAAAATAATGCCCTCCAAAATCTTAAAGAGATTTCCTCATGTTTTTTGTGAAAACAAAGATTATACTGCAAATCTGACAGCCAATCTTTTTTTTTTTTTTCTAATCACGCAATTTAATTCTTAACTTTGCTAGGTGGAAGCCACGACATGGGAGAAGGTCTCTTTAATGAGGAAGGACATAAGTATCACTTAATCAGGATGTGAGAATGGAATCTGTACCTATGGGTAAATGACAATGCGTTCTGGGTTGGTTCAGCTCTTGGTTCTGAGTTCTGCGTCACTTCTGGCATCACTCTCTCGTCATCTGTCCCATTAATACTTTCTGGCGTTAAAGGAGACTGAATATCCCCTCCAGCTGATTCCTTAAGTAAAACAAACGACACATTAGAATTACCAAGCAACCTGCTCAGGAAGGCTATGGTGTATATAAGCACTGACATTAATTCTTAAATGAGATACGGACTTTAGGCAGTATTAATGTGAGGCTCACAGATTTCCAGCATCCCTCATGGTCATATTTCATCATGTGAATTTAATTAAGAAGTGTATTACCACAGGATTCACATTATCTTGCACAAAGCACAACTGACCTATGATTTCTTTCCAAGTATCCAGCTTCCTGCTTATTACAGACTTCTCTCTTACCTGATATTATATTCAGCCCTCAGACAGCTACACAACAGGCGACTATTGACACCCAGGATTCTTATCTCTTACTTTATATTCTAACATGGTGAAACAAATAATTCTGATATTTGTTTGAAAATCTAGCTTTCATTTTGTGTATTGACCAAAGTGAACAGTGGAAGGGCCATTGGTGGTGCGTTCACAGTTTCACCTATGAGCTAGCTGTAAATAAAATTTGTTCAGCACAGTCCTCACAAAACTTTTGTAGACACGTTAGCCTGGCCTAGCTCTTGGCTGGTCATGATATTATCTGGGAAGGCGAATACTCCAGTTATACCCAGGCAGCTACTGCTACGCAACCAGACACCTGAAAAGCTTATTGGCTGTCTTCCTATCAGAAGGCACTGGTGCAGTTTTAATCAGCCTTCATCGCGCCAACGCATACATTTATGTTTTGTCCAACAAACACTATTTTCCAATTTCTAGTCACTGAAAAGTACTTCCTTTTTAAAAAACAAAGTACACTCTGTAGCTCACATCCTAAGTTAGAACATTATAGGCTTTTCAGTCCCTGTATGTGGTTTAATTTTAATATTTTCTTTCCCATTATATACTTTTTCAAGCAATGATTTTTGCAGGAGATAAGCGAATCATATAAGCTAAGTAGCTCATCTCGATTTTAAAATGTCTTAGTAGGCTTTTAGTAATCAAGTGGTAACATTTAACTCTAAGATAGAAGAGTTTCACGCATAGAGTTAAATGGATGTCATGGAGGGGTGTCTATACAGCAGAAGACTGGTTGAATTACAGTATTTCCAAAAGCTAAGCATCTCCTATGGCCACACAGCCTTTTACCATCTGCATGGGGAAAGAGATAAAACTGCTAGTTAATGTTATTAAACTGAAGCACAAGCACAGTCTCTGGAAAGCAAGCAGCTCCTCTTCCCAGCTCTTTGACACTGCGGAGAAAGCTGAAGAACAGCAATCTCAGAGGAAATTGCAAAGTGTCTGAAGATGATCATGATCTTACAAGATCAGGGTCTAATTTTGAGCCTCCACTTGCAGCCTTCAACTAGGATAAGACTTTTTGAAAGCCAATACTGAATCTGATCCTATATCTATAAGAAATGTTGCCCTTGACTTTGAGACTTGACCAGATGGAAAAACTCAGTTCTTTGAAAGAAAATAAGATCTGGCTGTTATCATCACCTACCACAAAGCACTCGTCACTTAACCAAAAATATTGTCGTTTAACATTTTCATTACACTTTAAATTATATTAAGCATTTGCAGCACAACAATTGTCAACATTTTGCTTTTATTCTACTGTATTTCTGACATAGTGAGAGACATATCTCACTCTACAATTTGAATTAGTGAGTAATACTGAGTTATATTAAAACATTTTAATGACGACTTCAAGTTCTATTATATTTAGCATTCATCAAGTTATACAATGCACATGCACAAGAGTCTCCATTCTGCATCTTCTTATTAAATTCCTACTGATTAAAAAGCAGAAAATAATTAGTTTACACTGGTTTATTACACAAATATAAACTGTTATTTATAATATAAATGTAAATTATTTTATGAATGTAAATTGTTACCTACTTTTGGGAAGAATCCTCTTATTTTATACACATATTATCTTGTGTTAATACTTTAGAAGTCAAAATTAAATCTTGATTTTTACAGAACAATTTTACTGAACTGAAACTGAATTGAAATTAAGCATCAAAGGAGAGCAGAGTTGGCAAGATAATCAGGCACAGGAATTATTTTATACAAATTATGTGGTTTTGTTTAATATTATCCTCTGATTTGATAAACAGTTTCCACTGCCCTTAAATGAAAGGCATTATGAACCCAAGAGTTTCTCTGTTATTTCCTCCTCTTACCAAACTACACTAGATGTTCTAAAAAACATATACCACATCCCACAAAATCTGTCTTGCTTGTATCTTTAAGCTAAAATTCCTACAACACTATTATTAGATACATAAAGCCAGAGCATTATTAAAATATTTTAAGTATGAATGCATAAAAATTATTTCAGCAGAAGAAAATTGTGCAAGTTCCATCTAGGCTTATTTTTCAGTAAAGTACTTTCAGAGACATCTAATTTGAATGTAAGTCAAGTGACAAAAAATTAATGCAGACAAACATCACAGTCTAGGTAATACCTAAAGGTTCACTCCCTGCAAATTCATGAGGGGCTGATCATACTAGCATCAGATTCTAGTATGTATTTCTTCCACCAATACAGGTTAATCAGTGCTCTCACACACTCACAACTATCCCTGCCTGGTAAATAATTTATTATGAAGCTGGCTATGAATAAAGCACCAAATACAAATGAAAAAAAACACTTACACAGACCAAAACTAAGTTTGCAAATAATATATTCACATTTTATATTATTTGGAGAGAATAAAAGAATTCTAGAAACATTTTTGTGAGACATTCGTAAATAATGAAGTTTTTATTCCATATCCTTATACCTTCACATATCCACTTCAAATTTTACAGAGTTGGTCAGCTGAAAAAGATTTTCACCTCTCCCTCCTAACTGGAAGAGCGGGTTAACTAAGACCCTATATGGAAAAAAAACAGTGCTTAAATTGAAAGTCTTCCTGTAAACCAATGACATATTTTTAGGCTTGATATTTCCCACTCACGACAGCTACAAATAGATATTTCATACATTTGAGAAGAAAGGATGGTACAAAGACATTATTATATCATATATAGGCTTTTGGAGGATATTGAACTTTAAGTCACTTGCCAGTCCTGGACTTACGCATGGACTGAGGATTAATATTTTTCAACGTGACAAGTAAATGTGAGAGTCTGCTATTTAAGAGTTTTTCAGAGACCTGCATTGTCTAAAGGAGCCTTGGGCCTACTAATAAGTATCCAGGACTGGTGCTGACAAGCAGTATAAAAATGACAGTTGCCTACAATATACAAACTAAGCATAATAGAGGGGAATTCATCAAAAGATGCCTTAAATTTCAAAATCTTATAAACAAAATGCATGTACTCACAAAAGAGTCTCTAAAGTAAAACGAGCTGACTTCATAGCACATTGACTTCACCTTTTAATGGTGATTAAATATGGAATAGAAGAAAAGAAGGACTAGGTGATTCTAAAACCATGAACAAACCAAACCAAACCAATTCCAGCTTCGTTTTTTATTAAGTAGTATACTGTTTTCTCATTAAGTATTCCATACACTTCCCTGGCATCGCTGTTCTTCACAGAGCTCTCTTCAGTACTGACTGGCAATGGCATACAGCTGCCCACTACTGATTCATAGAATCATAGAATCATAGAATTGCTGAGGTTGGAAGGGACCTTTAAGATCATCAAGTCCAACCTTTAACCTACCCTGACAAAAGCCACTTCTAAACCATGTCCCTAAGTACCAAATCTACCCTTTTTTTAAACACCTCCAGGGATGATGAATCCACCACCTCCCTGGGCAGCCTATTCCAATGTTTAATAACCCTTTCAGTGAAAAAATGTTTCCTAATATCCAATCTAAACCTCCCCTGACATAACTTGAACCCGTTTCCTCTCGTCCTATCACTTGTCACCAGGGAGAAGAGGTCAGCCCCCATCTCTCTACGACCTCCTTTCAGGTAGTTGTAGAGGGTGATAAGGTCTCCCCTCAGCCTCCTTTTCTCCAGGCTAAACAACCCCAGCTCCCTCAGTCGTTCTTCATAAGGTTTGTCCTCCAGACCCCTCACCAGCTTTGTAGCCCTTCTCTGGACACGCTCCAGCACCTCAATGTCCCTCTTGTAGCGAGGGGCCCAAAACTGAATGCAGTACTCGAGGTGGGGCCTCACCAGTGCCGAGTACAGGGGGAAAATCACTTCCCTAGTCCGGCTCACCACACTATTCCTGATACAGGCCAGGATGCTGTTGGCCTTCTTGGCCACCTGGGCACACTGCTGGCTCATATTCAGCCAGCAGTCGACCAACACCCCCAGGTCCTTTTCTGCCGGGCAGCTTTCCAGCCACTCTTCCCCAAGCCTGTAGCACTGCATGGGGTTGTTGTGACCCAAGTGCAGGACCCGGCACTTGGCCTTGTTGAACCTCATACCATCGGCCTCAGCCCATCGATCCAGCCTGTCCAGATCCCTCTGCAGAGTCATCCTACCCTCAAGCAGGCCGACACTCCCACCTAACTTGGTGTCATCTGCAAACTTACTGAGGGTGCATTCGATCCCTTCATCCAGATCATCGATAAAGATATTAAAGAGAACCGGCCCCAGCACCGAGCCCTGGGGGACACCACTTGTGACCGGACACCAACTGGATTTAACTCCATTTACCACCACTCTCTGGGCACGGCCGTCCAGCCAGTTTTTTACCCAGTGAAGAGTACACCTGTCTAAGCCATGAGCAGCCAGTTTCTCCAGGAGAATGCTGTGGGAAACAGTGTCAAAAGCTTTGCAAAAATCCAAGTAGATAACATCCACAGCTTTTCCCTCATCCACTAAAAGTGGGTCACCTTATCATAGAAGGAGAACAGGTTTGATAGGCATGACCTGCCCTTCACAAACCCATGCTGACTGGGCCTGATCACCCTGTTCTCCTGCATGTGCCGTGTAATGGCACTGAGGAGGATCTGTTCCATGACCTTCCCAGGCACCGAGGTTGGACTGACTGGCCTGTATCTCCCTGGATCCTCCTTCCGGCCCTTCTTGTGGATGGCTGTCACATTTGCTAACCTCCAGTCAGCTGGGACCTCCCTGGTTGTCCAGGACTGCTCATAAATGATGCAAAGTGGCCTGGCGAGCACTTCCGCCAGCTCTTTCAATACCCTTGGGTGGATCCCATCCGGACCCATAGATTTGTGCACCTCCAGGTGCTGAAGCAGGTCCCTCACCGTTTCCCTTTGGATTACAGGGGCTTCATTCTGCTCCCCATCCCTGTCTTCTAGCTCAGGGGTCTGGGTACTCAGGGAACAACTGGTTCTACTGCTGAAGACTGAGGCAAAGACTGCATTAAGTACTTCAGCCTTTTCCTCATCCTTGGTCACTATGTTACCGGCCCCATCTACTAGAGGACAGAGATAATCCTTAGTCCTCTTCTTATTGCTAATATATTTATAGAAACTTTTTTTGTTGTCCTTGACAACAGAAGCCAGGTTTAGTTCTAGCTGGGCTTTGGCCCTCCTGATTTTTTCCCTACATAGCCTCACTACCTCTTTGTAGTCCTCTTGAGTGGCCTGCCCTTCCTTCCAGAGGCCATAGATCCTCTTTTTTCTTCCCTAAGTTGCAACGCTAGCTCCCTGTTTAGCCAGGCCGGTCTTCTTCCCCGACGGCTTGTCTTCCGGCATATGGGGACAGCCTGCTCCTGCGCCTTTAAGACTTCCTTCTTGAAAATCATCCAGGCTTCCTGGGCTCCTTTGCCCTGGAGGACTGCCTCCCAGGGGACTTTGTCAACCAGGCTCCTGAAAAGCCCAAAGTCCGCCCTCCGGAAGTCCAAGGTGGCAGTTCTGCTGACCCCCCTCCTTGCTTCTCCCAGAACCGAAAACTCTATCATTTCATGGTCACTGTTCCCGAGACAGCCTCCAACCTTCACATCCCCCACAAGACCTTCCCTGTTTACAAACAACAGATCCAGCAGGGCACCTTCCCTAGTTGGCTCTCTCACCAGCTGTGTCAGGAAGTTATCCCCAGTACATTCCAGGAACCTTCTAGACTGTTCCCTCCCTGCTGTATTGTATTCCCAGCAGATGTCTGGCAAATTGAAGTCCCCCATGAGGACAAGAGCTCGCGATCTTGAGACTTCTCCCAGCCGTTTATAGAATATTTCATCTGCCTCCTCATCCTGATTGGGCGGTCTATAACAGACTCCTACTACGATATCCGCCTTGTTAGCCCTGCCCCTGATTCTTACCCATAAACATTCAGTCTCATTATCACCATCATTTAGTTCAAAGCATTCATAACACTCCCTGACATACAGGGCCACACCCCCGCCTCTCCTTGCTTGCCTATCCTTCCTGAAGAGCCTATAGGCATCCATGGCAGCACCATAGCTATGTGAGTCATCCCACCACGTTTCTGTGATGGCGACTACATCATAATTATCCTGCTGCACAATGGCTTCCAGCTCCTCCTGTTTGTTGCCCATGCTACGTGCATTAGTGTATAAGCACTTCAGCTGGGCTATAGGTCCTTTCTCCTTTTTACTGGCGGGAGCCGAAATTCTGCCACCCCCAGACTTATTCCTAAGGAGCCTGGTTACGCCCCCTATCTTTTCCAAGTCTAGTGCCAGCATGCCACCTTCAGGCTTTTTGCTAGCAAGCTTGGATCTATCCCCATCCCCCTTCGAATCTAGTTTAAAGCCCTGTCAATGAGCCCCGCCAACTCCTGCCCTAAAACCCTTTTCCCCCTCTGAGACAGGCTTTTGCCGTCTGTTGCCAGCAGGCCTGGCGTCCTGAAAAGCAGCCCATAATCAAAGAACCCAAAGTCCTGCCGATGACACCAGTCTCTGAGCCAGGCATTGAACAGCTGGCATTTCCTATTAATCTTCTCATCAATCCTCGCAACTGTTGGGATAGAAGCAAACACTACTTGTGCTCCTGATCCCCTAACCAGCCGTCCCAGGGCCCTGAAGTCTTTCTTCATTGCCCTCAGGCTTCTTCCTGAAATTTCATCATTGCCTAACTGAAAAATCAATAAAGGGTAGTAGTCAGTAGGCCTAACTAGGGTAGGGAGTTTCCTCTGGACATCCTTAACTTTGGCCCCAGGGAGACAGCAGACTTCCCTACAGACTGGGTCTGGTCTACATATGGGACCTTACACTCCCTTCAGAATCAAGTCCCCTACTACAAGGGCCCGTCTTTCTTTCATAACTGAGGATGTTGTTATACGAGGCATAATCCATCTTGGCCTCGGTGACAACTCCAAGTTCAGCAAGCTGTTGTCCTTGTCATCCTCCGGTTCCCTTTGCAGAACATCATATCTGTTCTGCAAGGGCACCTGGGATGGTGTGGGGGTTACCTGGGAGGCACGCCTGCCACGCCGGGCAGGGACTCGTTGCCACTGGCCCCTGTCCTCTGAATCTCCACATTCAGCTGTGCTGCTAGAGGGTGGGGAGTGCTCTGTATGTGGAGCTCTGTCTGCCTGAGGTGCTTCTTTCAGGGAAGGCAGGGTGCGACTCCAGTTGTCTATCTCCTGTTCACACTCAGGATTCCTGTTCCCACTATGGATTCAGATACCATACAGATGATAAAACCATGATGATTTTGCCAAAACCAACCCCTTCCTTGCACTATAGAAATGTTGTGATACGAAAACTTTTCAGGCAATAGCTATTCCTAATAGTATATGAGGGTCTCAGAATCGCAGAAGAAAGAGTTGGATTATTTTAATTTATTTGACTTTTTAAATTTACTCAACACACAATTTGAGAAATTAACAGAGGTCTTAATCTGAAATGACCGGTGTCACAAGAAATATCTGAAGACTGAAGACAGATTCTTGCTTAGAGAAAAAAAAAAGAACTGAGGTTCAGACTCCAGTTCTCCAGTTGGTTGTAAGACTGATGGGGGGAGGGTGCAAACCCCACAATATGCACTATTTGATTCTGTACTTGAACCTAATTAACATTAGTTTAAAAACAAAGAAAAAAATAAAGGGGGGGCAGACCACAGAGTTTTCAGCCTACTGATTCATGCTGCTCAGTGAACTCCAGATCAAAGTGTTGCATTTTCAGTGCATAGGCAAGCCTGTAACAGAAAATAGACCAAGGGTGGCTTGTCACTGTAAGATCCATGGGTTTATGACATGAGCAAAATAATGAATTTTTTAAAGCAGCACCATGAGAAATGTAACACATTCTATGTAAGTTTTACATGCATATTTTCCAGTTTTGGTATGCAGTATCTTCCTACCTATTATTAATTTAATGCAGAATGATATCTGCAAGTCCAAGACAGCAGAGGGACTGACGCTTGTAGCTAACTAACTGAGCTACTGTTATAGAGCTCACTACTCACACACTTTGCATTTCCTGTCAAAGTTTCTTAAAAAAGCCAGGTTCCTACGAAGTCTTGACTGGCCACTGAAAATATCTCTCCTTCCTCTTTTACTCCCTCTCTCTGCAAAGGAAAAGAATAGCTGTAAAATGATTGAGAAAGGCAACACTGGAATCACGTGCCTTGCAGGCTGTCCTGGTTTAAGGTAAAACAACCAACGTTCTGTTCAGTAATTTTACTTTTCAAATAAGCCTCTTCTAACTAACTGAAACTCTCTGAAATTGACAGTACATTGTGCAGAAACTGTTTGCTCTTCGAGTGATAAGACCTATGTTTATAGTGAATACCAAGGAATGGTACGCAGAGAGGCTTTTGCTTATACTTATTGCTATAACAATCAAGGTCAGCTAATTCTGTTATTTGCCCTGTTGGAGGGTCGGAAACAGCAAAGCGTAGAGGGGTCCCACCTGTGGGGAGGAGCGGACAGGACAGGTGACCCAAAACTGACCAACAGGGGTATTCCATCCCATATGCATCACGCTCAGTATAAAAGCTGAGGGATCAAATGGTCAAGTCTCTTTCTTCAATGGCCAGCGTCTGAGGAGGACTCTGTTCGTTTGCCTTTGATCCCAACGTGTGCATTCCTGACTCCAGATCCAGAATCCAGTTCCCATCTGTCAATGAGTCCAGTCTGGGACTTCCCCAGTGCCTGCCGGTCACATGATCGCCATCCTGGGAGCTTGATATGGTTTTGTATATATTGTATCTATTTCATTATTTTCTTTTTATTTTACTAATATTTTCATTAAAGTATTTTAGTTTCTTCTAAACTCGTAAGTCTCTCTCTCTCTCTCCCTCCTCTCCTTGGAGCGAGAGGTGGGGGAGAGCATCTGTCATCCATTTCAGTGGCCAGTCCAGTCCAAACCATGACAGATTTATTGGCGCCCAACATGGGGCTTGAGCGGGGCTTGACCAAGTCTCTGATAGATTGCTTGAATAGTTAGAATTCCAGGTTGCTAAAAAATTAGAACAGACAGCTCACATCATGTCATTCTTAAACAAAATGTTATATCATGCCTTTAGAGACCTTTGTTTAAAGTTAATTGATGCAACGCTGCTTAACCTGCCAAATGTGTTGCATGGTTTATTTGCTCTTTGTGTTTGTATGCAGTGGTTTAAATGTGCTATTCTGCTGTGGTTTGGAATACAGATGTAGAATATGATTACTTGGGTAACGGTTCTACCTGCATATCTCGGGCATCACATAATGGATTCTATTACTAATTACACTTTTGGTTTTACCTTGGGAAAGTTTACTTCACCCTTTAATGCTTATGCCAAATTGACACCATCAGAGCTAGGGGATGGAAACCCTTTGGACTGTTTTGAAAATCAATGTTACTTTCATAAAATCATGATTTTGTTGTTGGCTTTCCTGAATGTGTTGCAGGGCTGTTTTTTTATTAAACACAGGTGCAGCAGTGGGTATCGTATAACATGCACTGCTGCTACTCAAATCCACGAGTCACTATGCAGCGTTGTGGTGGTGCGGTCTCCCCTTTTTCCCTTTTCCTCCCCTGGCTCCTGCTCAAGCCATGGCCATCAGCGGGAGTTGTTATGAGTTGCACTTGAACTGTGGGAGATGGCTGGCAACATAACCAAAACACCGTCTGGAGTGGGGACCTAGGTATCATGTTCCCATGCGAATATGACTATAGGACAATTATCTTACTCTATAAATAGTGGACAGCCCAAGAGCCCCTTTGAGCTCTCCTGCACGGCAGCGGGCTGCACGACAGGATCTCCCCTTGAGTGGGGACGCTCGCTTAAGGTACTTCTCCTCGAGGTTGAGAGATTCCTTGCTGCAACAGATTCTCGGTAAGTGACTGAGAGCATGCTAAACTCTGAAATCTTAGCTAAGTGATATAAAGGATTGATTGCGCATATATAATCCTTTAGACGTAAACTGTTGACCAAGTCTGGGACTAGGATTGGATCCAGCCACACCTCGACTCCTCTCTGAGAAGGAGTTTAGACAGCAAGGGGGTCCTTTCTGAACCTCGTGACTCAACGGGAGGGTCTCCCTGACAGCTTGTCTGACCCTGTCCTCTAATGCAGTACATAATCAAGTGTACCCTGGCATCGAATCTCGTAAAACACTGTTGCATTCACTACTAACTTTGTTAAATCACTGCTTTATGTTAATAAACATTTCACTTCTCTCTTACAAGTGAAGTTAATCACTCCGCCCGTGACAAGTGTGCACTGGCACAAGCTACTCTACCGACCACACCAGCACAAGCCACTCTGCAGACTGCACTGCCACAATTTATTCCATTGCCTGTACAGTCACAAGCAACTCCACAGACCGTACTGGCAACAAGACACTCCACAGCCTGCACTGGCACAATCCGCTCCACGGCATGTACTGGCACAAGGCACTTTGCCACCCAAACCAGCACAAGCCACTCCATGTCCTGCACCGGCACAAGTTACTCTACCGACTGCACTGGCACAAGCCACTCTACCGACTGCACTGGCACAAGCCACATCGCTGCCCATACTGGCAGAAGCCATTCCATTGCCTGTACTGACATGAGCTATTCCAGCCTCCGCAACAAGCACCATCACTACTCCAGCTGCTTGAACAACTGCTGTTATTCAAACTCCATCAAGTTGCCCTGGTGTCCAGGAAGCAGAAAAGGAGGTCAGTTCGTTCCCCTGCTCCTTATGACGAAGACCAGCTCGAGCCAGAGAGCACGGGAGAGAGTTCTTCTGATGAAGATCAAAGAGAGGGTCCTTCTAAAGCAGATCAGGGATAGGGTCCTTCTCAGGAAGCATCAATGCAGAAGGAGGACTCAGATGCAGAGATAATCGTTAAATCCTTCTCTATTGAGGACTTGCAAAATATGAGAAAGGACTTTAGCCGTCGTGAAGGTGAGACGCTTATCACCTGGTTGCTCTGATGCTGGGATGCTGGGGCCAATACCATAGACTTAGAAGGTAGAGAAGCCAGGCAGTTGGGAAACCTGGCCAGAGATGAAGGTATTGATAAAGCGATTGGGAGAAAAACAAACACACTCACTCTGGAGGCGACTGGTATAAGCCGTAAAGGGCAGGTATCCCTTTAAGGATGATATCAAATGCCATCCAAGCAGATGGACCAGCATGGAAAAAGGTATTAAATACCTGAGAGAACTGTCTGTGTGAGAGGTGATTTATGGTGACTGGTGAGTGAATGTAGATCCTGATGAAATCCCATGCAAAATGACCTATGCTGAGGAAGTTTGTGCGGAGTGCACCACCAACGTATTCCCACACACTGTCAACAACGGTCTGGGGAGAATCTGATGCTGACACACCAACTGTAAATGAAGCGGCTAACAGAGTACGACAGTATGAATTCTCTCTTGTCCCCTCACTGTGGCAGCCGTGGAAAAAGTGGCTGTGAAAACCGAGAAAATGGCTAAGAAAAATGAGAAGCTGTTTCATAATCTGTTTGATAAACTGTCCGGGATGAAGGAAAGAGCCCACTCTTCCCCTACATGGACCCACATTGCAGCTGTTAGGAAAAGACACCCTCCTACAAGACAGACTCAAGAGAAACAGGACCTGATGCGAGATATCCTGTGGTTTTGCCTCCGTGACTATGGAGAGGACATGAGGAAGTGTGATGGACAACCTACCTCAGGCCTACAGGCACAAGTACTTGAGCTGCAAGATAAAACAGATAGAAGAAAGAATGTTTCCAGGAGGATGGCTGCTCCAGTCCACGGTAAGTGGTTCTCTGGTCAAGGTAGGAATTCATCTGCTAATTGTAGATGTTCTCAAGATTAGAAGGGCCCTGCCTCCACCCAGTAGGAGGAGAGGGAAAAACGAATTTATTGGACTGTGTGGATTTGATGGCCTGGCACATTAGAGTCACAAAAGTATAAAGCCCTTGCGGACACTGGTGCACAGTGTACCCTATTGCCATCGAATCATAAAGGGGCAGAATCTGTGACTATTTCTGGAGTGATGGGGGTGTGTGTAAGGGACAATAGAGGATGGTCCAAGTGAGACATGACGGAAAATTACTAGTTGAACCAAACCCAGTATACGTGCTGAGAAAAAGGACCTCAGTACTTTTTTTTCTCTGTAACAAGGCTTCACAATAAAGCAGAGTTAACCTTTTTTTTTCCCCTTTGTGTGGGCTCTGGTTTGTACATTGGAATCTCTACAAAAAAGAACCCGTTACAGGGGGGTGGGTCTCAAGAACTGTCTGTATTGGAGGCTGAAGTGACCCTAACTGGGAAGGAGTGGCAAAAGAAACCCATTGTGACTGGCCCAGAGGCTCCGTACATCCTTGGTATAGACTACCTAAGGAGAGGATATTTCAAAGACCTGAAAGGGTATCAGTGGGCTCTTGGTATAGCAGCTGTAGAGACTGAGGACATTACACAGCTATCTACCATGAAACTTCCGGTCATCAAGGAAGGGATGCAACATATCAATGGGCCTATGACTGAGGGGTGGATTTAACCATGGACGCTATTGCGCAGGTTATCCACGATTGTGAAACATGCACTGAAATCAAGCAAGCTAAATGGTTAAAACCTTTGTGGTATGGGGGACGATGGCTGAAATATAAGTATGGGGAGGCTTGGCAAATTGACTATATCACACTCCTTCAGACCCTGCAGGGTCAGTGCTGTGTTCTTACAGTGGTGGAAGGAAGTACCGGGTGGTTGGAAACCTATGCCATATCCCATGCTACTGCCCGGAATACCATCCCGGGCCTTGAAAAGCAAGTCTTGTGGCGACATGGCACTCCAGAAAGAATTGAGTCAGACAATGGGACTCATTTCAAAAACAGTCTTATAAGTACTTGGGCAAAAGAAGATGGCATTGAGTGGGTATATCATATCCCCTATCATGCACCAGCGTCTGAGAAAACTGAGTGATACAATGGACTATTAACAACTACCCTGAAAGCAATGGGGGGTGGAGCTTTTAAAAATTGAGACAAGCATTTATTGTAAGCTACCTGGTTAGTTAACGCCAGGGGATCCATCAGTCGAGCTGGTCCTGCTCAGTCAGACCTTTTACATACAGTAGAAGGGGATAAAGTCCCTGTGGTGCATGAAAGGAATATGTTGGGAAAAACTGTTTGGGTCTTTCCTACTTCAGGCAAAGCAAACCCATTTGTGTGACTGTGTTTGCTCAAGGACCTGGTGGGTGATACTGGAGAATAGAGAAGTTCAATGTGTAATTAGGTAAAACAGAAGCAATTTTCTGTTCAGTAATATTACTTTGCAGCTAAGCCTCTTGTAACTAACTGAACTCTCTGAAATTATCAGCATATTGTGCAGACACCGTTCGCTCACACAGAGATAAGACCTGATTGTTTCTAATTTATGCCAAGGAATGGTATGCAGAGAGGCTCTTGCTTATACTTATTGCTATAACAACCAAGGTCAACTAATTTTGTTATTTGCCCTGTTGAAGGGTCGGAAGCAGAAAAGCGTAGATGCATCACACCTGTGGGGAGGAGCGGACAGGACAGGTGACCCAAAACTGACCAACAAGGGTATTCCATCCCATCTGCCTCATGCTCTGTATAAAAGCTGAGGGATCAAAGGGTCATCTCTCTTTCTTCAATGGCCGGCTTCCAAGGAGGACTCCATTCGTCTGCTTTGATCCTGATCTGTGCATTCCTGACTCCAGATCCAGAATCCAGATCCTGTCCATTGCTGAGTCCAGTCTGGGACTTGCCCAGTCATCCTGAGAGCTCGATATGTTTTTGTATATATTGCATATATTTCCTTATTTCCTTCTTATTTTATTATTAATATTTCATTAAAGTAGTTTAGTTTTCCTAAACTCATAAGTCTCTTTTTCTCTCTCCTTGGAGAGAGAGGGGGGGGACACCATCTGTCATTCAAAAAAAAAAAAAAGACTCAGCTGCATTAATGGTACTCAGCTCAGGAATCCCTGCTCTTGTGTTAAAGTTGCTTCATCCTCCAAGAGAAGGAATTAATTTTGCCTTCACTATTGCTTAAAACAAAGCAAATAGCTACACACAGAATCAGAAACACTTGAGGGGTGGGGCATAAAAGCCTCATGAAATTTCTTTCTTCAAAGCAAATTCAAAGTATCCATTTTCAAGTAAATTAATTTTAGGCATAACTAATGTAAATATGACTATATTAATTTCTCTTCCTCTTAGTCCTATATTAACCCAGTTCATGTTTTGAGATGTGTTTTATAAGCTCTTCTTTTACAACATGGCAAACCACAATAAAACTCCAGAACCCATGTGCGAATCTGTCATCTTCCTTCAACACATTTCCCAAGTGAATACTACAACAGGAGGAAATAAGTAAAAATAGTTTGCTCTTTTAACTTCAGTTTTTCTTGTAATGATTCTTTTATAGAAGTCCTTTACGGTGCATCGTCTGAAGTTTCATAGATACAACAAGAAAAAACACAAAAGGTCTTTACTATAGATTTACTTACATAACTGCTCACCATCTTTACTCATAACATATTTTCTGGGGAAAGCTCAAAGAAAGGGATGGGAATAAACAAAAGGCCAATTTTTATATTAAAGCAAGCCCCTTTGACACTTCTGCATTGTATACTAATGCATTCTTAGACTCTTTGACACTTCTAGTTGACTGCTGAGAGGATTCAGGGAAACTGTGAAGTACCCTGTTCATTTTTAATGCAGCATGTGTGTAAGATACAGTAAGTAGCACAGACTATGAAGTACTAAGCTTGAATCAGGGAATAAGACTCACTTGAGAGGGTGTACTTGTTAGCTCCATCTTTTCTTGGGATTTTTCCTTTGCTAGTCGCGCAGCTTCTTTGAATTCCTGAAATTTTTCTGCAAACTGAAGGTACGTATGTTTAAAACAAAAAAGAAAAAGAGAAAGATTAGGCGTGCAGTAGTTGTATTACATGCAAAACAGAATGCTGTACTTAATATTTTTCAAAGTAGAATTTTAAAATTTTTCACCTTATTAGATACTCATTTAAAAGAGTTACACAGTGACATACCTTTCATACATAATGTACTCTGTTTATATGACAGGAAAATTATGATGCAACAAAGTTTAATTGATAGTGTTAAAAAACCCACCTCATATATGGTTAATAATAGTGATAAGTTGCCTTGCACAGCTGCTTTCAGATTCAGGTTTTACTGTCTTCCTGACAATGAATTAAGTCTACTGTGGTCACTATTAGCCTTCAATGGGCTTCATTCTTTCATGACTGAAACAATACTAATTTCTTCCCAAATTTTAACAGCATTTATAATTTCAGTATCTAATTAGGAAAGCAGCAGTGGGAATACTGAGTCAAGTTCATTTCTTGATTGTTCATTGACATCAATCAAGTTAAAGAACAAATTAATTGAACTAAACACTCACATATACTGAACATGAAAGAATTTCACATTGAACTGCCATATGAAGCTTGATTTCTCTGCTACACATACCTCTTCCAGAAAATAGCTAAAGCAGCAATTTAGAAATGCATGCACCCTTAAACTTGATAGATTAAATCAATTTATTAAAAATAGGGCCTAGATTCTCTGGCTAGAGAAAAATTGTAGCTTGACACTACGCTAATTGCTATAGTAGCCAAGCATTTGTTTTTGTGTGCTACTGCTTTTATACAGAACATGACCTTATTATGATCAGTTTAAGACTGAAATGATTTTGTAAAAACATTGGAAACTTCACCAACAGCTTCTAAATCTCTCCAGCAGCAGCATACAAAGAAATTGTTTTGCACTGCATGCATTTAGAAGGGATGAAGGCTACCTTTGTGTGACACAATTTCCTCAACTATTTCACTTGCTATGCAAGATTTAAAAAACCTTATTGTCTTTAAAATACTTCTCCTGATAGTCTATTAGTACTTGAGGAAGTATCATTTCTCTGCACTGGTATCCTATATTTCAGCTGTCAGGTTATTTAAAAACATATGTTTCCTGAATATAGAAGGAGAAAAAATATACCATCCTGAAACTCTAATTCAACATCATCAGTATCAGAACAGATAATACAATTGGCAACAGATCACCAGAACTGGATGATACTCATTTAAGAGTTGTAGATAGACCTCAAAATCTGATGGGCAACCTATTATTTAAAACAGCTTTAGGACCAGAGGATTGCTGAGAAAACGTAATGCTGAGGTTTAGAACGGCTGAAGACATGCAAGGCAGTAAATACGATCTTCTGTATCACAGTGGTAGAAACTGTAAAAATATATATATATAATGAATAGACAGAAAAACAGATAACATTCTAAGAAAAAGCCAACTAGGCTGACATAGGGAAAATTTTCACAAATTTACTATAATTCCTTGAGGCAGCCAGGTGATAGATAAAAGCAAGCTCTTGATAAAATTCCTAAATAACAAAGATGAGATCTTGTGGTATGAAAGGAAGGGTTCTCTGGAGGATTAATAATTCAAGGAAAAGATGGAAAAATTGTGGAGGGAGACTGCAAGAGGATCTCACAAGTAGCTGTGATGGTCCTTTTGTCATTTAGCATACTCTTAAGTTATTTGTAATAAATCAGGCCAATTAATTCAAAGGGATAAAACAGACAGCAATCCTGACAAGAAATATTTCTTCCCATATAGGAGGATACTATCAAAAGCACAGATTTATATTCTGTTTGAAAATTAGCCTCAGTTTTCTCTGAATATCATAGGACATTTTGTTCCCCCTACTAAAGCAGCAAGAGGGACTGCGCTAGGAAATCCTGATCCTGTAAAAGGAATATTCTTCAACATAGAAATCATCTTTTAGGTATTACTGACTTCCACCTGACTCCTGATGGAACAATCTTGCAGTAAATTTGTGGTCTGACATATTGAGAAAAGGTCTAATGAAGATAAACAAATGTTTAATTAATTTTCTTCTATACTGTTTGCATGTGAAGTTGATAAGAGTGCCTGTCCTGGTTCCAGCAGGGATACTGTTAATTTTCACAAGAAGTTAGGATGGGACACAGCCAGGATGGCTGATCCAAGCTGGCCAAGGGGATATTCGATACCACATGACATCATGCTCAGTATATAGCTGTGGGAGCTAGCCAGGGAGCAGGAATCACTGCTCGGGAACAGGATGGACATTTTGTGTTCTGGTTGTTGAGCGGTTACATTGTGCAATAATTGTTTTTGTATATTCTTTTGTCAGTATTATTGCTGTTGTTTTCTCTCTTCCTTTCCTGTTCTGTTAAACTGCCTTTATCCCAACCCACAAGTTTTGCCTTTTTCTTCTGATTCTCTTCCCCATTCCACTGAGAGGGGAGGGGAGGGGTGAGCGAATGGCCGCATGGTTATTTGTTGCCGTCTGAGGCTAAACCACAACAGTCCTTTTTGGCATCCAACGTGGGGCTCGAAGGGTTGAGATAACGACAGATCTGACCAGAGTGTGTTAAAACAAATTTGTTATATGCATTTGTTATATTAGCTAAATACCTGCTGGTCACAATGTTGCTTTGTTTGTCCACGTAGTTGTGTTATGTAAATTCTTATATGCACTACGTATTCCCCATGGTGATTTTTAACATGTCTGGGAGAGGGATTAGGTTTATCATTTTGCTGTCCTGTGTAATAGGGACTTATGATATGATAGCATCACTGTTCATGAGGTTAAGTTGGTATGTGTATGCAGCATTCCTGTCATGCCTGTACCTTGGGCGCCATCTCTTGGAATTTACTAATAATCGCACCCAATTTATGGGGAAAACGGGGGGGGGGCACTTTCCCCTGCTCTTTCGCCTCCCTTTTCTCCTTGGGGCCAGGTACAACAGCTTTTGAGCTTCTTCCTGTTGCTATGTCTCCTGAATGTGTTTCAGGTCTTGTTTAGGGTTAAACAATGATTTAAGAATATACCACCCAGAGATCTGCCCTGAGGCTGTATAGTCATGGGTGGCATGACATGTGGAAGAATATGGGCAGGTATCTAGAGAACTTCTCACCTCCAATGGTCTGGGACTTCACTCCCGAACAACTACGGGACCTGATGAAGTGATAGAATATTTGAAAAGAAAATGCTGTGGCTATTCCAGAGAGGCACAACTGACTGCGCTGTGCTGGGCCCTGGACAGTATCTACCAAACACTGCTCAATATTATGCAGCACCCTCAGGGGAAAGAGACGTAAAACAGACTGACAGGCACTGCAGCTACTCCAACCCTCGTGACAAGCACTGCAGCTACTCCAACCCCCGCGACAGGCTGGCTACTGCAAACCCAGTGTAAGGCTGAACCAGAAAACCAATCCATGCTGGTATCAGTCGCCCCTATACAGAAGAATACACTGAGAAATCAGTTTGCTTAGTAAGGGATGATGATGAACCAGGGTCATCACGAGGACAAGAGGAAGAGGCAGAACCAGAGATAATCACTTCATCGCTATCCCTGAGTGAGCTGCAGGATATGCAAAAAGATTTCAGGCAACTTCCAGGTGAGCACATTGTCACCTGGCTGCTCCGGTGATGGGATAACGGGGACAGTAGCCTGGAATTAGAGGGTAGGGAAGCCAAACAGCTGGGATCCCTGTCTAGGGAAGGGGGAATTGACAAGGCAATTGGGAAGAAGACCCAAGCCCTCAGCCTCTGGAGGCGACTCCTGTCAGGCATGAGGGAAAGGTACTCCTTCAGTGAAGATGTTGTATGTCATCCAGGCAAGTGGACCACCATGGAAAGAGGTATCCAGTACCTGAGAGAATTAGCCATGCGGGACATGGCTTATTATGACCCAGACATCGCACAGTTACTCACAGATCCTGATGAAGTCCAATGCACACTGCTCATGTGGCGGAAGTTTGTATGGAGCACTCCATTGTCATATGCAAGCTCATTGGCAGTGATGGAATGGAAAGGCGAAGAGGGATCAACAGTTGATGAGGTGTCTGGCCAGCTCTGGAAATACAAAGAAAGTCTCTCTTCCTCCCTCATCTTGGCTGTGGAGATACTGCCAGACATGATAGCTGAGAAACTGTCCTGGGAGTTCCAGCAATTCAAAAAGGATAGGTCCTACTCCCCACCTGTACAAACCAGTATCTCAGCTACTAGGAGTAAGTGTTTCTCCACTCAAGAGAGAGGATATAGAGGGTACACACCACGAGGCACCCTGTGGTTCTACCTGCATGACCACGGAGAGGACATGAGGAAGTGGGATGGACAACCTACCTTGACCCTAAAGGCACGAGTACAGGAGTTCCAAGGAAGGACAATCACAAAAGGGATGTCCTTCCTCCAGGAAAAGTGCCAGCCCAGTTTCCAGTGGGCAGTTCCCCAGACAGAGTAGAAGGCCTGATCTTACTTCTGATCCTCCTGAAGGAACTTCCAAGTCATTTCTGCAAGAAGTGAGTAATCCCTTTTTGAGAAAGGGAAGAAAATAGTCCAAATCCTTGAGAGATGGTTTTGCCATAAAACAAAGTAAGGTCAAGGGACCTGCGCAGGAGATCCAGTTTTTAGGAATAAAATGGCAAGATGGACGCCGTCAGATTCCAATGGATGTGATCAACAAAATAGCAGCTTTCTCTCCACCAACTAGTAAAAAGGAAACACAAGCTTTCTTAGGCATTGTGGGTTTTTGGAGGATGCATATTCCAAATTACAGTCTGATTGTAAGCCCTCTATATCAAGTCACACGGAAGAAGAATGATTTTAAATGGGGCCTTGAGCAATGACAAGCCTTCGAACAAATTAAACGAGAAAAAGTTCATGCAGTAGCCCTGGGGCCAGTCCAGGCAGGACAAGACATTAAAAATGCGCTCTATACTGCATCTGGGGAGAATGGCTCTACCTGGAGCCTCTGGCAGAGAGCACCAGGGGAGACTCGAGGTCGACCCCCAGGGTTTTGGAGTCGAGGATACAGAGGATCCGAGGCCAGCTATACTCCAACTGAGAAAGAGATATTGGCAGCATATGAAGGGGTTCGAGCTGCTTCGGAAGTGGTTGGTACAGAAGCACAGCTCCTCTTAGCACCCCGACTGCCAGTGCTGGGCAGGATGTTCAAAAAGGAGGGTCCCCTCTGCACATCATGCAACTGATGCTACGTGGAGTAAGTGGGTCTCACTGATCACACAGTGGGCTCAAACAGGAAACCCCAGTTGCCCAGGAATCTTGGAAGTGATCATGGACTGGCCAGAAGGCAAAGATTTTGAAATATCACCAGAGGAGGCGGTGACACATGCTGAAGAGGCCCCACTGTATAATAAACTACCAGAAAATGAGAAGAAATATGCCCTGTTCACTGATGGGTCCTGCCGTATTGTGGGAAAGCATCGGAGGTGGAAGGCTGCTACATGGAGACCTATACAACAAGGTGCTGAAATCGCTGAAGGACAAGGTGAATTGAGCCAGTTTGCAGAGGTGAAAGCCATTCAGCTAGCCTTAGACATTGCGTGTCAAGAAAAGGGGCCAGTGCTCTAACTCTATACTGACTCATGGTCAAATGGTGGCAAGAAATTGGGCAAGGGACGCAGGAGACCTGCATGGCTGAGCAGGGAGCTTCTGAAAAAGCTCAAGTGGAAGAAGGACGTTTACAGCACGTGGAAGAAGGGACTGACCATTTGGGAAGATTGCAAGAATGCTGTCAGAGTAAGCAGGGATGAAACGAGGAAAGCCAAGGCCTCCTTGGAATTAAACCTGGCAAGGGAGGTCAAGCTCAACAGGAAGAGTTTCTTCAAGTATATCGGAGGCAAAAGGAAAACTGGATAAAATGTGGGCCCGCTGTTGAATGAGACAGGAGCCATGGTGACAGAAGATGCGGAGAAGGCGGAGTTACTGAATGCCTTCTTTGCTTCCGTCTTTACTGCTCAGGCCAGCCCTCAGGAGTCCCAGACTTTGGAGGAAACAGAGAAAGTCTGGATGAAGGAAGACTTCCCCTTGGTTGAGGAGGATCAAGTGAGAGACCAATTAAGTCAACTGGATATCCACAAGTCCATGGGTCCTGATGGGATGCACCCGAGAGTGCTGAGGGAGCTGGCGGAAGTCATTGCTGGGCCAATCTCCATCATCTTTGAAAGGTCCTGGAGAACAGGCGAGGTGCCTGAGGACTGGAGGAAAGCCAATGTCACTCTGGTCTTCAAAAAGGGCAAGAAGGAGGAGCCGGGGAACTACAGGCCGGTCAGCCTCACCTCCATCCCTGGAAAGATGATGGAACAGCTCGTTCTGGGCATCATCTCAAGGCATGTGGAGGAAAAGAAAGCTATCAGGAGTACTCAACATGGATTCACCAAGGGGAAATCATGTCTGACTAATCTGCTAGCCTTCTATGATGGCATGACTGGATGGAGAGATTGAGGGGAGGGCAGTGGATGTGGTCTACCTTGACTTCAGCAAGGCTTTTGACGCAGTCTCCCACAGCATCCTCATAGGGAAGCTTAGGAAGAGTGGGCTTGATGAATGGACAGTGGGGTGGATTGAAAACTGGCTGAAAGAGAGAGCTCAGAGGGTCGTGATTAGGGGCACAGAGGCTAGTTGGAGGTCAGTGACGAGTGGTGTTCCCCAGGGGTCAGTACTGGGTCCAGTCCTCTTCAATATATTCATCAATGACCTGGATGAAGGGACAGAGAGCACCCTCAGCAAGTTTGCTGATGACACAAAACTGGGAGGGGTGGCTGTCACACCAGAAGGCTGTGCCGCCATACAGCGAGACCTGGACAGGCTGGAGAGTTGGGCAGGGGGAAAACTTTATGCAATTCAACAAGGGCAAGTGTAGGGTGCTGCACCTGGGGAGAAATAACCCCCTGCACCAGTACAGGTTGGGGGTTGACCTGCTGGAGAGCAGCTCTGTGGAAAGAGACAAGGGAGTCCTGGTGGACAACAGGATGACCATGAGCCAGCAATGTGCCCTTGTGGCCAAGAAGGCCAATGGCATCCTGGGGTGCATCAAGAAGAGTGTGGCCAGCAGGTCAAGGGAGGTCATCCTCCCCCTCTACTCTGCCTTGGTCAGGCCGCATCTGAAGTCCAGTTCTGGGCTCCCCAGTTCAAGAGGGACAGGGAACTGCTGGAGAGGGTACAGCAAAGGGCTATGAAGGTGATTAGGGGACTGGAACACCTCTCTTATGAAGAAAGGCTGAGGGATTTGGGTCTTTTCAGTCTGGAAAAAAGACGGCTGAGGGAGGATCTTATCAATGCTTATAAATACCTAAAGAGTAGGTTTCAGGAGGATGGAGCCAGACTCTTCAGTAATGCCCGGCAACAGGACAAGAGGTAACAGGCACAAACTTGAGCATAGGAAGTTGTAGGAATGTGTCTGAGAGAAAATGGTCACGTGAGCCAGCCTCCCTACTATGAGAGATTAGATTAAGGGCAAAACAGGTGGTAGAAGATGGAATTAGTACATGGGAAAAACGGGAACTGAGAAGGTAGAAAACATGTTGTGCTAATGACTAAGTAATTTACTATGTGAATTCTTGTAACCAATCTGATCTGTGAATGAACTGCATGGACAGCGCGTGAACAGAGACTGTAAGCCAATCATATAGCTGCCGCTAGCGCGTGCTCTTATGGCCTGTCTCTATATACTCTGTGAAAACTTGAATAAAGGGAGAACGATCATACTCATATTGAGACTCCATCGTTACTCCGGGTCCGTCTCCCACTCCAACATCTGGTAGCAGAGGATGGTTCAGCGCGACTGAGTTCTCCGAGACTGCGGTAAGCAGCCAGAGGAGGGGAGTGGGAAACTTCGGCTGGGAGACGTGCTGCTTGGGCGCATCAGCGGGAGCAGACAACGGCGTGAGGTCGCTCCTCACCTCCCAGGCGCAGCTATGGAAACAGAAGCTGCGGCCACGCTACTCGCTGGGATCCTCTCTAAGAGAGGGATTGAAACACCAGCGAAACTGTTGCTCAAACTGATTAAGCCGGGGCAGGAGATGGGGCAACAAGTAACAAAAGAAGAAGGGGCTATATTAAGACTTCTCCTGCATATCCTCTCTAAGAGAGGAGTGAAATACGATGAGCGTATGCTCCGAAGGTTGTTAACCTGGTGCAGAGAGAACGGATTCGCACCAGAGCCCCAGACAGCTTTTAAACCAGAAATATGGGAGGCTGTTGGGAAAAAACTGTGGGAAGTGATAAGTAAAGGAGACAAAGAGGCATCACCGTTAGCGACGACATGGTGGTTGGTGTTATCGACCTTACAAGATATGAACGCGGAGCAAGCCATGGCAGCCAGGGCTTTTGCAGCATTACAACCCACGGGAGGGGGATCGAACAGGCCAGGTCCGAAGGTCTGGGACGATCCCCTGCTGATCCCCTCTGCTCCACCTGAGGCCGATGGAGGAGGCAGAATGTCAGCAGAGAAGGACAGAGCCGGAGCTGTTTGCTCCTGCCATTGCCCGCCTCACCCCCTCCCCTCCCCAGTCGTCTCCCTGAGATAGAAGTGCTGGTTTTGTATGTCTGCTGTGTAAGTGTGTGTGGGCGCCAGCTTATACCTGCTGATCAGCATGTGTGCTACTGTTTGCTTTTTGTTGTGTGCAGTGTCGTTAGGTGACTCCCCTTGAGCAGGTGTTCTGCCCGGTGTGGTACTGTTCTGGTATGCAACTAGGGCTGATACTCCGTCAAGTGAAGACATTTGTATATACACAGTGTTTAGACGTAAGGCGAGCGCACCCCAAGTAGATACACCAGCATGGGCTGTAGAACCAATGGAAGTCCTGAAATATTGGGGGAGTTTTCACCAGCCGACACATTTACGCTCTCAAGAATGGCTCGCCCGTGCAGGGCGTATCGCTGGTTGTTTGCTGTTTGTCTAGAAGATCATGGTTGATTGGGAAAAGGAGTTGAGCCAAAATCTAAAGGATGCTCTGTAGGAAAATGAGAAACTTAAGGAAAAATGAGAAACTGAGCTCTTGTTGCAAAGGCAGACTTTTATGTCAGTCGTAAGTGATGGGGAAAAAAGAAAAAAAAGAAAAAGAAAAAAGAAAAAAGAAAAAAAAATGAAAAAAAGAAAAAAAAAAAGAAAAAAAAAGAAACCAAACAGGAACAATTAGATGGGAAATGTGCCACGTTAGCACAAAAGTATGCCATAAGCATTACGAGAAAGCATCAGAAAAAGAGAAATAGGACACCTGATTCAAAGCAGTACCATAGAGAGATGGTTTTGGTTTTTTCCTATATGTGTCTATGTTATTGCATGCCTTAGTAGATTGCTCTGTGTTATACCCTGCGAGACTAAAATGAACCCCAGCAGAAGCGGTCTCTTGAGCAAGGGGGTGGAATATGGGAAAGCAACGGAAGATCGGCGAGGAGGATTGTAAATACACTCAAGGGACTCGCACCTGGGTGCTGGAAAACACATATATCACACCAATTGTTATTCAGTCTCGGGTGCTGGCAAGAAAAACATTTGGATGACATAAGCCTGTAATGGACTCACAGACACCTTATCTAGCTGCTTGAGAATCTTGGCCTGTTGTGGAAGAAGATCAAAGCACAGTACCAGCAAGAACAGGGAGTCCGCATGCGCTCTTGCTAACAAGGACTCTTTTGCTGCCAAGGATTCATGATAACAAGGACTCTCTTGCTGCCAAGGATAAGTTTAACAATGCTACTAGTACCGCTATTTCTGAGTTATTGCTAGATGTAGATAGTATTCGATATGCGATGTTGCAAAACAGAACTGCTACTGATTTTTTGCTTTCAGCTCACAGACATGGCTGTCAAGATTTTGAAGGACTGTATTGTATGAATCTAAGTGACCACTCCAAATCCATCCATGCCCAGCTGCAGGAACTGCACCGACCGAACCAGCAACTTGTGGAGACCACTGGGTGAAATCTCTTTGCTGGATGGACTTGGGGGTGGGGTTGGTTGAAGCAAATTATACTCATCGCCTGTGTGGAAGGAATTTGTCTGTTATGTTTAGTATGCTGTTTGCTGTGTTTAATAAGCATTATACGATCAGCTGTAGATGCTGCTTTGCATCGTACCCTTGTACGAGTTGTAGAATATGTTGCTCTAAAAACTATGTGTGTATCCATGAGAACCTGACCTTCACAGAAGATAACAAGAAGGGATTACAACAATGTAGTCACGTATCAGACAGCCGCTGTTAGCAAAGCTGGATCATGAGTTTGGTGAGACTCGCTGCATACGCTGGCCACGTGTGCAGCGACTCTAGCCTGTACTTTTCTACTCGATCCAGTGCAGGAGAGTCTGGTGAGACTCGCTGCATGCGCTGGCCATGCATGCAGTGACTCGAGCCTGTACTTCTCCACTCAATCCAGTGCAGGATATAAGGAGGCTGTCTCGGGTCAGAGAGAGGGAGAGAGACATGAGCACACTTTGAAGGTACAGGGGATGCCCTGAAGCACTGTGTCTGCCCCCGCCCCCCCCATAAGTTCTATGTTCATTAACCTCAACAGCTCCGAAGGCATTACAGCACGTTGAAAGATAAGATATAGTCTACTACTGCTGCAAGACGCATTGAACACCTTCCTACAAGAATTTCAACTTTATGCCCTGATAGGACAGTGGGATGATGCACTCGCAAAGAGCCTGACTGCATTAGAGTGGGTATTTTTGCCACATACCTTTTCAAAACCAGTAACTATGATGATTGAAATGTTACTGCGATTGTTTTTCCAGGGTTGTTTGTGCTGTCACCAGCTTTCTGGAATGGATCCAAGCCACATACATGTCCCCATCAAAAAGGATGACCTTGACCCTTGGTCATCACAATTTGACATGTTGTTGCAAAAAAAAAAAAAAAAAAAAAAAAAAAAAAATTCGTCCTTTACATGATCAGCTAAACGCTCAAATACTAAAGATTCAAGACTTAATGAACCGCAATGTATTTGAAATATTACAAAAGGATTTCTCATGGGTAAATCCAAAGAAATTGGCTTTCTGGGCTAAATTTAGGAATCTGGGTATTTATTGCCTTAGCAGGGTTCTTTTTGATTCTGTTTTTAATTGTGTTTAGTATATAACCTGCTAAGAGCGTCATAACAAGTAGAAGCACAAGTCATGGCGACCTTGTTAATAAATGGTCTGGTGTTAAACAAAAAAGGGGGAGATGTGGCAGATCTACGAGCAGAGGCCTGCGTACGGCCAAAGATACGGTGAGCAGAGCACGCAGGAACCACAGAGCCAAGAGAACAGTTCATACCTTCACTCCCTCCTGTGACGACCGTTTAACATTCCCGAATCTCGGACAAAGAATAGGGCTAAGTATTCTTCCTTCGCTAGGAACAGCAACGGCATTAAATATGTTGAATAAGATAGGGTGTTGGGCAAGTAAACAGATAAACCTTACAACTGAAATCATATCTAGCTTGCTTACTGATGCTGATGATAGCATTCGGCATGCTATGTTGCAAAATCGAGTGGCTATTGACTTTTTGCTGTTAGCTCAGGGTCATGGGTGTGAAGATTTTGAAGGTATGTGTTGTATGAACCTTTCCGACCACTCATCATCCATTCATAAGCAGTTATGGGAGCTGAAGGATAACATGTCCAAATTAAAAGCGGTTAAAAATGGTTTCGATGATTGGTTAAGCTCATGGGGTATAACGGGATGGTTATCAGACTTACTAAAGCAAGGGCTCATGCTATTGTTGGTTATATTATTATTGGTTATGGTAGCCTCGTGTGTTCTCCGCAAAGTGACTGACATGATAGAAAATGCCATGCATAAGGTCTGGCTGGCTCAAGAAGAAAAAGGGGGTATTGTAGGAATGTGTCTGAGAGAAAATGGTCACGTGAGCCAGCCTCCCTACTGTGAGAGATTAGATTAAGGGCAAAACAGGTGGTAGAAGATGGAATTAGTACATGGGAAAAACGGGAACTGAGAAGGTAGAAAACATGTTGTGCTAATGACTAAGTAATTTACTATGTGAATTCTTGTAACCAACCTGATCTGTGAATGAACTGCACGGACAGCACGTGAACAGAGACTGTAAGCCAATCATATAGCTGCCGCTAGCGCGTGCTCTTATTGCCTGTCTCTATATACTCTGTGAAAACTTGAATAAAGGGAGAACGATCATACTCATATTGAGATTCCATCGTTACTCCGGGTCCGTCTCCCACTCCAACAGGAAGTTCCACCTAAACATGAGGAGGAACTTCTTTACTTTGAGGGTGGCAGAGCACTGGAACAGGCTGCCCAGAGAGGTGGTGGAGTCTCCATCTCTGGAGACATTCAAAACCCGCCTGGACACTGTTCCTGTGCAACCTGCTCTAGGTGACCCTGCTCTGGCAGGGGGTTTGGACTAGATGATCTCCAGAGGTCCCTTTCAGCCCTTACCATTCTTTGATTCTGTGATAGTCTGGGTTAGTCCTGACCTAGGCAAAGGTAAACCCATCCACGGGATTGCTTTTGCCCAAGGACCTGGGTGCACTTGGTCGGTGATGCGGAAGGATGGGGAAGTCCGATGCGTGCCTCATGGGGATTTTGATTTTGGGTGAGAATAGCCAATGAATCAAATTGTATGATGTTAATTGCTAAATAACCCTTCCACTTTATGTCATCACTATGACAATTGCTATATGCCCTATCAGTGGTACTACAGTAAGAATCACCCAAACTAATGAAGAATGAACTTTGATGAAAGTGCAGCAGTGATGAAACTAGAACTGGCTTCAGCAACTGGCACCCAGCAACTTCCTCGAGATTGACATCTTCAACCCACAGGCTGTGGGCATGGGCCACACCAGATACACCATCTGCGAGCTCAGAGGGTCATGATTAGGGGCACAGAGTCTAGTTGGAGGTCCATAAAAACTGGTGTTCCCCAGGGGTCAGTACTGAGTCCAGTCCTGTTCAATATATTCATCAATGACCTGGATGAAGGGACAGAGCACACCCTCAGCAAGTTTGCTGATGATACAAAATGCAAAAATCCAACTCTCTTATGCAGAGAGGATACAGCATGCAGAAATCCACCACCACACACCATCTCTCCTGCCCTGAGAGACTCTTCTAACAGATGCAGCCCAAAGTCATGGATTAAATGAACTCAACAGACATTTTAGAGGGATGGCCCATAGAATAAGAGAATTATATTTGTGTGTGGTATGTGATATTTCCACAGGGAAAAGTGGTGGTGATTAATTGGAAAGTGTAAGACCTGGGCATGACGTAGATGATATAGGATAAGGGGTGGATAATGTCCTGGTTCCAGCGGGGATACTGTTAATTTTCACAAGAAGCTGGGATGGGACACAGCCAGGATGGCTGACCCAAGCTGGCCAAGGGGATATTCGATACCACATGACGTGATGCTCAGTATATAGCTGGGGGAGCTGGCTGGAGGGCAGTAATCACTGCTTAGGAGCAGTCTGGGCGTTTTGTGTTTTGGTCGTTGAGTGGTTACATTGTGCAGTAATTGTTTTTGTATATTCTTTTATCAGTATTATTGTTGTTGTTTTCTCTCTTCCTTTGCTGTTGTGTTAAACCACCTTTATCCCAACCCACAAGTTCTGCCTTTTTCTTCTGATTCTCTTCCCCATCCCACCATGGAGTGGGGGAGGAGTGAGCAAGCAGCCACGTGGTTCTTTGGTGCCAGCTGGGGCTAAACCACGACAGTGCCTTTATTTTTATACCAGATAGTCTTGCTCCACTAATTCTCACCATCACGATAATTATCCAGAAAGAGGTTACCGTTGTTTCACTCTACCCTAGTAATCGGTTTAGGAGGACAAACGCACATGAACCAAAAAGTAAAAGTCCGAAAGTCAAACACTTGATAGATGCTTTGGAAATCACCTGCTTGTTTAGTGACATAGCTAAGCAGACAATGATCTGAGAATAAACAGTTTATTAGAAGACATGACTTCTTATCTCTGTTCTGATTGTTTGCTTCATTAACTTGTTGATATCAGTCACAGACTAGACTAAGTTTTTTGCAGGCTGTCTTTTGCTCCCTGGAACTTGAAATATTTCATTGGGGCCCAGAGACAGTACTGCAAAACAAATTACATGCAACAGGGTTATTCACTTAGGGACTTTTATAAACCAAGTACATAAAAGAAGTTCCGGAATCAATTTTTAAGGAAACTTCTAGAAGCAACCTGTTTCTGAACAAATCCATTAATACAGTTTATTTGTTAGCACTATTACTAATATCCAGTAGTATCTTGAGCCCTAAATTAGATTTCATGTCCTACAATGCTAGGTGTACCAAAGAGCGCTCCGTTAAACCTGGCTACAATGCCAGTGCACAGAAGTGTGAGTTAGTAATCTCAGCAGAGATACAAGAAAAGAAAGAGAAGATAGACGTGACTTCTCTGAAGCTACACAGCAGATCCAGGGTTTCTAATTCAGCTTTTCTGATTCCAAGACCAATATATCTACCAACTCCAGTGACTGAATAGACTGTAATCTAAACAAAAGTTTCTTTTCCCTCCATGAAATATGTTTGCTAATTTTACAATAACACAAAATGTTTCACCTTTATGAATTTTAGTAGCAATGATCAGCAATTTTAATTCACATGAAAATCACATTTTGATAATTAAGATATAATACAAGGGAAACAGTTTGCTGAAAAGGTCCTGAAGATTCATCACCATAAGCCTCTTAAAAGCTCTGTGACTTGGCATTTTCTCAACAGATCTGTGTATTCTTCGTAAATCACAGCAATCTGAGTAACTGCTAATTAAACGTGTACTTAAGACAAAATATCTACTGTAGCTTTTCAGATTATTTTTTCAACAGCAATACAAAGTTTTAAGCCAAGGGCATACTGAAAACTCTTACACATCAGTTTGAGGGCAGTGAAAGAATGGGATTGAAACAACTGTAATTAAGAAGGAAGTATCACTTGGGGAGAGCAAGGAAAGAGTGAAGGAAAGGACAGATGAAAAAAATCAAATTATTTTCACTGGCAAGGACAACCCAGTGTTGAAAGGCAGGCAAAGACAGACTATGCATGACTACAGCATGATACTTTGCCTCCAAAGAAGTATTCCATGATTAAGGAAAACAAGCTAGTATATGAGAGGTAAACTAAATTAGGATTTATGCTACATCCTTTGAAATATTAACAGAAGTTATTACTATGTTGGTAAGCAAGTACCTCTAGGACATACACACCAATTTAAATAAATGACAAAGTTTCTAAGTTCACTGAAGCAATGACGTGCACAAATGCACATGTATATATTCAATATTAATATTACTAAGAATTTTCTGTGTTTGTGTTGCTTGGTAGAAATGCAAGCTCTCGGATTATGAAAGGAAGAAATCTTACAAGCGTATCACACCGTCCAAATAAAGCAGATGTACTGCTTCTCTTTTTAATGGTTTTCTGACAGGCCCATGCTTATCATTGGATAGTGACAATTACTTTCTCAAAAGGGACGGTATGATTTTTTTGTTTATTTAGGGTTTTTTTAATAACAAGCCAACCATTATTCCTTACTCAAGCATTTATTATACATTCCTTTTTATTGCATTTGGATTTCCAGATCTTTTGTATATTTCAAAGATGAAAATTCTCTGCTTAATGTAGAAACATGTTTTTAAACTGAAAATGGAATTCCTCATCTGGAGGAAAACAACATCGGCTTTTACAGGTTCCTGGACTCATCTATGAGTAGTATCAATAACAATAGGGACTGTAGAAAGGGTGCTCACAGGTACCATACCATCACTTTGAGAAAAAGGAGTTACTGCTTTCCTTGGATTAAGGTGGACTTCCTTCCTGCACAAGTAGACCAAAATAAAACCTCACAGGGCACTGAGTTTCTTTAGTAAAAATTTCAACTTTTGTATTCCAACAAGAAAATGTAGTTTTCTATTATGTTGCATATTTTTCCCACTAGCTTTACTTTAAGCCTGCACATGTTGAATTATCTGTAATTTGATGCACTACACAGCAGAAAAGTGAAAGCAAATGTGGCTTAAAAGACAAAAATGCATCTGAAGACTACCGACAATTTTTTTCTAGGAGTTCTAAACACAGAAGAAACACTTCATAGTCTACTCCTTTAAATTCTGTCATGAAAAACTGTAAAGGAAGAACAACTTCAAAGAAGAGAAACTTAACGAAACCTAATAAGTGAATGCCTAGAAAGCATTAACAACATACACTGGAGTAGCTTAAATCTCTCTCCTTTCCTCAATCAGTTAAAAGAAAATTCATAGGCAACAAAGTGTTATAACAACATTGTCTTGTCTTTTTACATTATAAGGATGGATATAGAACATTTTTTTGTAAACTATTTTTAAATAACAACCGTAGTGAGCACTGAGTCAAGATACAACCAGCAGGAATCAAATACTCTTAAGCTGCTTGACTGGACAAATAATTGCCATTGGTCATACTTACTTTTGAAAGGTGATGTTCAGATGAAAATCCCAAGCCATAGACTGTATTTGCCCTGCTGTCTGCCCATTGGCCAAACTTCTGGGATGTTTTAGTAAATGTCATGTTGGGGGTTATAGTGCTATTTATTATTGCCTGAAAAAAAAGTAATAGTTGTAAAAAAGGGGTTCTGTGGTTTTGATTTTTTTTTAAAAGACTACTCAATAATTGAAAATGCCAGTATTATAGACAAGTATCTGTGTACACTGAATGAGACAAACTTGCAACTAGGGAACAGTTTTACTTTAATTCAATCACAGCTAAAATTATGAAAGCATATATTGGCATATATTCTTTAAAAGGAGCAAAAAGAGGAAGGGGCACCTGTTAGCGATTGCAAGCAGTCATTTAATAGTTAGCAAGTCTAAAAAAAAGTCCTTTAAAGCATCCACATAGGCTAATGAGATCAGAATAGAAGAACTAACAGAGTCTTTTTTTGTCTCGCAAGTGTATTTCTTTGTCCCCTAAAGCAATGCCTCTCAAGATCCACTGTAAGCTCCACAGTTGCATTCCTCCCATTGCATATGCAATCCTCACTGGAAAACATGCAATAAAACAAGAAGCACAATTTATTTTTAAGTTTCTGTATTGCAAGAATCTGTTTTTCCTTTATACACACACAAACATGACTAACAGTGACAGAGTCATACACCAACTACAGAAGAAGAGCTACTCTTAGAATTGATATTTCTTCTCTAGTTCTTGTTATGTATAGGATGGAAGAAGCGCATCTTCCAGCATACAGCTTCTGCTAATGTAAACAAAAAAATACAGCTATTCAATTATGTGCTATTCCACTAAAACCAACTAAAGTTTTACCATGGATTCCACCATTATTTTCATCACATTAAAGTTTGTCTAATATATTCTAAATCTGTGATGTGGAACTGTCCAGTTGACTTAAAGTATGTCAGGATAAAGTCTTATAATGACACCACCGGGTCCCATTTAACTAAAAAATTGATGGCTATTACAGTTTATAACCAGCCAACGTGAGAAAGACAGACTAGCCATAAAAACAGATATGTGTATTGGAAGTGAAATGCAGGCATGCTTTCTCATCTGTCTGATGGTACTAAGAGTTTCAGCAACATTTGCTAAATAATTCACAGCTTTTTTCATAAAACACTGGTTAGTAGGTGCTTTGTAACACCCACGTGAAAGAGAATGTCCTTAAAACTTCCCAGAAAATAGCATACACTGTGAGCAGAACAGTTCAGGAAGAATCTTTCTTACATGCCAGTTATTGTGTTATTGTCAATATGGGTCCTACTGTCTCACACTACAGAGCTGGGAATCTTTTGAACATCAGTGTGTATGTGCTTTGTTCTGCTCCCATGAAGCCATAACCCCTGCCTTGCCCCCAGAGTTCAGAGCCAGTGATTACTGTAGAATCCTAGAGCAGCAACAAAATTCACAGGGTCCAAACCAACTTCTCTGTTGAAGATAAAGAAATCTTAATTTTATTCTTTGAGTAGCAGGAACTGGGCTGATGTGTAGAGAATAACAATATTATCTCTGGATGGTGACGGTGAGAAACTTCAACATCCGAGAGACCAAGTACTGCTCTCCCAAGCTCGAAATTTCCTAGAAGTCAAATCCAGCCTATACTACTTGTGTGAGATGGCCTTCAAGATGGACATTAAAGTGAGTGGTTATGTTTACTTAGCATCCTTTGCTTCTGCTGAGATTTAGGTAGCACTGGAGCACAGCTACCATCAACATCAAACTTTCCTCTGAATTCTACAGGGCAAGCCTATAAAAATTACAGCTGAGGGATCAGCTAAGCCCCAAAACAGCTGCCATGTGCATATGCTGATTCTCAGATGAAGTGGGGAAGAGGAGTATTGCAAGAAAGTTCAGAAGAACACATTGTATTGCAACATGTAGAAAAGCAAGCAAAGATACTGCAGCACAGATGAATTTAACAAAACTGGCATCTTCTACAGTGGCTTTGGCAGCTCCACTATGCTCGCATTAAATTGGAAGAGTGTCCTGGTTTGGGGTGGAGCAGAGCCAACTTTCTGTTCAGTGAGAGAGGCTCTTGCTTATACTTGTTGCTGTGGCAACCAGGGTCAGCTGACTTGGTTGTTTACCCTGTGGAGGGGTCACACCTGTGGAGAGTAGTGGACAGGTCAGGTGACCCAAAACTGACCAATAGGGTATTCCATTGCATCTGCCATGCTCAGTATAAAAGCTGAGGGATCAAAGGGTTATCTTTGTTCTTTAATGGCTCTTCTCCCCCCCCTCCCCTGTGATTGATGTCTGAGTAGGACCCTGTCTGTTTGTCTGATTTTGATCCCTGATCTATTTGTTCCTGAATCTAGATACAGGGTCCACTTCCCATCCATTGCTGAGTTCAGTGTGGGACTTCCCCAGTGCCTGCTGGTGACACCTTCCCGGGAACTTGATATGGTTTTGTATATATTGTATCTATTTCATTATTTCCTTTTTATTATTAATATTTCATTAAAATAGTTTGGTTCCTTCTAAACTCATAAATCTCTCTATCTTTCTCCTTCCTCACCTTGGTGAGAGAGGTGGGGGAGAGCATCTGTCATCTTGTCATTGACCAATACAGTCCAAACCACGACAGACTTATTGGCGCCCAATGTGGGGTATGAGCAGAGCTTCACCAGAGCTATGATAGAGTGCCTGAATAGTTTGAATTCCAGCTTGCCCAGGGAGAACAGACAGTTCATATTATGTCATTCTTGAGCGAAATGTTATATCGTGCCTTTAGAGAGCATTGTTTGAAGTTAATTGATGCAATGCTGCTTAACTTGACCAATATGTTGCGTGGTTTATGTGCTCTTTGCATTTGTATGCGGTGGTTTAAATGTACTATTTTGGTGTGAATTGGCATTTAGATGTATAACATGATTACTTGGATAACAGTTCTACCCGCATATCTTGGGCATCATGTGATGGATTCTATTACTAATTACACATTTGGTTTCACCTGGGGAAGGTTTACTTTGCCCTTTAATGCTTATGCCAAAGAGCTAGGGGATGTAATGCTTTTGGGCTGTTTAGAAAATGAATATTACTTTCATAAGATTGTGATTTTGTTGCTGATTTCCCTGAATGTGTTGCAGGGGTGGTTTTGTGTTAAACATAAGTGGGTATTGTGTTACATGTGCTGCTGCTACTCAAATCCCACGGGCCAATTCACAGATGGCACAGGCACAAACCACTCCCCAAGCCACCCCCATCAGCACTGGCCATGACCCCGCCTGTACCAGGGGAAGCCACACCCTTGGCTACCCTGGCACCAGCGGCACTGCCCCCTCCCACCCCCGTGAGGCATCAGCTGCGCAGGCCACGCTCCTGCCCATCCTGGTACCAGTCAGTCAGCAGTGTGTGGTAAAAGTTACTCTACCACCTGCATGGGTACCAGTCACTCACCAGACACCTGTATCACAAGCCCCTCCCCTGCCTGTATTGACGCAGGCCCCTCCAGCCTTGACAACAAGCACTGTCACTAGTCCAGCTGCTTTGACAATGAGTACTGCTGCTACTCAAACTCTATCATCAGAACCAGTACAAGTTGCCTCAGTGACCAGGAAGCAGAAAAGGAGATCAGGTCATTCCCCAGCCCCTTATGTCAAAGACCAGCAAAGCCAGGAAGCATGGGAGAGGGTCCTTCTTGGGCAGCATCAATGCAGGAGAAGGAATCAGATGCAGAGATAATCGTTAAATCATTCTCTATGAAGGATTTGAAAAACATGAGGAAGGACTGTCATGAAGGGGAAACACTTATCTCCTGCTTGCTCCGATGCTGGGACAATGGGGCTGATACCATAGACTTAGATAGGGAGGCTAAGCAGCTGGGAAACCTGGATAAGGAGGGAGGTATTGATAAAGTGACTGAGAAGAAAACAAACGCTCTCAGTCTCTGGAGGTGACTGCTATCAGCCATAAAGGGCAGGGTATCCCTTTAAGGATGATATTGAATGCTGTCGAAGCAGATGGACCAGCATGGAAAAAGGTATTAAATACCTGAGAGAACTGGCTGTGTGAGAGGTGATTTATGGTGACTGGCAAGTGAATGTAGACCCTGGTGAAATGCCATGCAAATAACCTATGTTGCGGAAGTTTGTGCAGAGTGCACCATCGATGTATTCCCATACATTGTCAATACTGGTCTGGGGAGGATCTGATGCTGATACACCAACTGTAAATGAAGTGGCTAACAAGGTACGACAGTATGAAAAGGGGTATGTCCCCTCACTGTGGAGGCTGTGAAAACTGAGAAAATGACTGAGGAAATGGAAAACAACAGAGAATAGCTGAGCAAAATGAGAAACTGGCTGAGAAAAATGAAAAATTGTTTGATAAACTGTTTGAAAAACTGTCCAGGATGGAGAAAGAATCCAACTCTTCCCCTGAACGGACCCACACCACAGTCATTAAGAAAAGACACGCTCCTATGAAACCGACTCAAGAGAAACAGGACCCACTCAGAGATTTCCTGTGCCTTTGCGTCTGCAACTATGGAGAGGACATGAGTAAGTGGGATAAAAAACCTACCCCGGCCCTACAGGCAGGAGTGCTTGAGGTGCAAGGTAAAGCAGATGGAAGAAAGAATGTTTCCAGGAGGATGGCTGCTCCAGTCCACGGTTCTCTGGTCCATGAGGGAACTCATCTGCTAATTGTAGATGTTGTTCTCAACATCAGGGTTGCCCTGCCTCCAGCCAGGAGGAGGAGAGGGACAACTGAGTTTATTGGACTGTGCGGATTCGATGGCCTGGCACATTAGAGCCACCAAAGTATAAAGCCCTTGTGGACACTGGTGCACAGAGTACCCTATTGCCATTGAATCATAAAGGGACAAAATTTGTCACTATGTCTGGAGTGATGGAGGGATATCAAGAACTGACTGTATTGGAAGCTGAAGTGAGCCTGAATGAGAATAAATGGGAGAAGCACCTCATTGTGACTGGCCCAGATGCTCCTTGCATCCTTGGCATAGACTGCCTCAGGAGAGGGTATTTCAAAGACCTGAAAGGGTATAGGTGGGCTTTTGGTATAGCAGCTGGAGAGACTGAGGACACTACACAGCTGTCTACCTTACCTGGCCTTTCAGATGACCCTTCTGTGGTGGGACTGCTGAAGGTTAAAGAACAGCAGGTGCCAATTGCTACTGCCACAGTGCATCAATGACAGTATCGCACCAACTGAGACTCCCTGATTCCCATCCAGAACCTGATTTGTTGGCTAGAGACCCAAGGAGTCATCAGCAAGACTCCCTCACCCTTTAACAGCCCTAGATGGCTAGTGCAAAAATCTCACGGAGACTGGAGATTAACAGTAGACTATGGTGACCTGAATGAAGTCACACCACCACTGAGTGCTGCTGTGCCAGACATGCTAGAACTGCAGTATGAACTGGAGTCAAAGGCAGCCCAGTGGTATGCCACAACTGACATTGCTCATGCCTTTTTCTCTATTCCTGTAGCAGCAGAGTGCAGGCCACAGTTTGCTGTCACCTGGAGAGGCATCCAGTACACCTGGAATCGACTGCCCCAGGGGTGGAAACACAGCTCTACTCTTTGCCATGGGCTGATCCAGACTGCACTGCAGAAGGGTGGAGCTCCAGAACACCTGCAATACATTGATGACATCATTGTGTGGGGTAATACAGCAGAAGAAGTTTTCAAGAAAGGTAAGAAAATTATCAAGATCCTTCTGAAAGCAGGTTTTGCTGTAAAAAGAGGTAAGGCCAAGGGACCTGCATGAGACATCCAGTTCTTGGGAATTAAGTGGCAAGATAAGCGTCGCCAGATCCCAGTGGATGTGATTAACAAAATAACAGCTATGTCCCCACCTACTAACAAAAAGGAAACACAACCCTTCTTAGGCACTGTGGGTTTCTGGAGAATGCATGTTCCAGGTGATAGGTTGTGAAGCCTCTCTATGAAGTGACTAGAAAGAAGAATGAGTTTACATGGGGTCCTGAGCAATGACATGCCTTTGAGCAAATGAAACGAGATTGTGCATGCAGTAGCCCTTGGTCCAGTCCGAACAGGGTGGGACATTAAAAATGTGCTCTGCACTGCAGCCGGGGACAATGGCCCTACCTGGAGCCTCTGGCAGAGAGCACCAGGGAAGACTCGAGGTCAACCCCTAGGATTCTGGAGTCCTGGATACAAAGGCTCCGAGGCCAACTATACCCCAACTGAGAGAGAAATCTCGGCAGCATATGAAGGAGTCAGAGCTGCTTCAGAGGTAATTGGTACTGAAGCACAGCTCCTCCTGGTGCCCTGATAACCAGTGCTGGGCTGGATGTTCAAGGATAGAGTTCCTTCTACTCATCATGCCACTGATGCTACCTGGAGTAAGTGGGTTGCCCTAATCACCCACTGGGCTCGAATAGGAAACCCAAATCATCCAGGTATTGTAGAAGTGATCACACACTGGCCCAAAGGCAAAGACTTTGGAATGCCACTAGAGGAGGTGGTGACACGTGCTGAGGAAGCCCCACCACATAATGAACTCTCAGATAATGAGAAACAGTATGCTCTGTTCACTGATGGATCTTGTCGTATTGTAGGAAAGCATCAAAAGTGGAAAGCTGCTGTATGGAGTCCCATATGAGAAGTCGCAGAAGCTGCTGAAGGAGAAGGTGAATGGAGTCAATTTGCAGAAGTAAAAGCCATCCAGCTGTCTTTAGACATTGCTGAATGAGAAAAGTGGCCAATACTCTATCTCTATACTGACTCATGGATGGTGGCCAATGCTCTGTGGGGATGGTTAAAGCAGTGGAAGCAGAGCAACTGGCAGCACAAAGGTAAACCCATCTGGGCTGCTGAATTATGGCAAGATATTGCTGACCAGCTAGGGAAACTAGTCATGAAAGTATGCCATGTAGATGCCCACATACCCATGAATCGGGCCACTGAGGAACATCGAAACAATCAGCAAGTGGATCAGGCTGCTAAGATTTTCCAGACAGATTTGGACTGGGAACATAAAGGTGAACTATTTTTAGCTTGGTGAGCCCATGATACTTCAGGTCATTGAGGAAGGGATGCAACATATCAACGGGCCCGTGACCAAGGTGTGGATTTAACCATGGATGCTATTGTGCAGGTTATCCACGATTGTGAAACGTGTGCCGAAATCAAGCAAGCTAAATGGTTAAAACCTTTGTGGTATGGGGGACGATGGCTGAAATGTAAGTATGGGGAGGCCTGGCAAATTGACTATATCACACTCCCTCAAACCCCCCAGGGTAAGCTCTATGTGCTTACTATGGTGGAAGGAAGCATCGGATGGTTGGAAAACTATGCCATGCCCCATGCCACTGCCCGGAATACCATCCTGGGCCTTGAAAGGCAAGTCTTGTGGTGACATGGCACTCCAGAAAGAATTGAGTCAGACAATGGGACTCATTTCAGAAGCAATCTTATAAGTACTTGGGAAAAGCACATGGCATTGAGTAGGTATGTGATGTACCAGTGTCTGGGAAAATTGAGTGATACAATGGATTGTTAAAAACTACCCTGAAAGCAGTGGGGGTGGTGGATCCTTTAAAAATTGGGACAAGCATTTAGCACAAGCTACCTGGTTAGTTAACACCAGGGCATCCATCAATTGAGCTGGTCCTGCTCAGTCAGACCTTTTACATATATTAGAAGGGGATAAAGTCCCTGTGTTGCATGAAAGGAATATGCTGGGGAAAACTGTTTGGGTTTTTCCTGCCTCAGGCAAAGGCAAACCCATTTGTGGGACTGTTTTTGCTCAATGACCTGGATGTACTTGGTGGGTAATGCTGGACAATGGAGAAATTCAATGTCTACCTCAAGGAAATTTGACCCTGAGTGAGAATACATAATTCTGAGCTGTATGACATTAATTGTTATATGATACTAACAGTGTTCTATAAGTGTTTTTCAGGATAACATAGTAGTAATGAAACCTGAGCTAGCTTCATCAAGTGGCATCCAGCAAGACTCTTTAGACATGCTACCCATGGGCGCAAATCACAATGAATTTCATACCATCTTTACTACCCTGAGAATCTGCTAGGATGCATGAAATCCTGCAGTTATGAACTAAATGGACTTATCAAACTTTTGTGATTAAGATAAATCATAAATGAGTGACCTTCATGTATCTATCTATATGTGGGTCTATAGATTTGATAGATAAAAGTATTAGTGATCATAGAATCAAAGAATGATAGAGGTTGGAAGGGACCTCTGGAGATCATCTAGTCCAACCCCCCTGCCAGAGCAGATTGCACAGGAACGCGTCCAGGCCTGTTTTGAATGTCTCCAGAGATGGAGACTCCACCACCTCTCTGGGCAGCCTGTTCCAGTGCTCTGCCACCCTCAAAGTAAAGAAGTTCCTCCTCATGTTTAGGTGGAACTTCCTATGTCCAAGTTTGTGCCTGTTACCTCTTGTCCTGTCACTGGGCACCAGTGAAAAGAGCCTGGCCCCATCCTCCTGACACCTACCCTTTAAGTATTTATAAGCATTGATAAGATCCCCCCTCAGCCGTCTTTTTTCCAGACTGAAAAGACCCAAATCCTTCAGCCTTTCTTCATAAGAGAGATGTTCCAGGCCCCTCATCATCTTGGTAGCCCTTTGCTGCGCCCTCTCCAGCAGTTCCCTGTCCTTCTTGAACTGGGGAGCCCAGAACTGGACACAGTACTCCAGGTGCGGCCTCACCAAGGCAGAGTAGAGGGGGAGGATGACCTCCCTCGACCTGCTGGCCACACTCTTCTTGATGCAGCCCAGGATGCCATTGGCCTTCTTGGCCACAAGGACACATTGCTGTACTGGTGCATGGGGTTGTTCCTCCCCAGGTGCAGGACCATACACTTGCCCTTCTTGAATTGCATAAAGTTTCCCCCCGCCCAACTCTCTGTGCCCCTAATCACGACCCTCTGAGCTCTCTCTTTCAGCCAGTTTTCAATCCACCCCACTGTCCATTCATCTAACCCACTCTTCCTAAGCTTCCCTATGAGGATGCTGTGGGAGACCATGTCAAAAGCCTTGCTGAAGTCAAGGTAGACCACATCCACTGCCCTCCCCTCAATCTCTCCATCCAGTCATGCCATCATAGAAGGCTAGCAGATTAGTCAGGCATGATTTCCCCTTGGTGAATCCATGTTGAGTACTCCTGATAGCTTTCTTTTCCTCCACATGCCTTGAGATGATGCCCAGAACGAGCTGTTCCATCATCTTTCCAGGGATGGAGGTGAGGCTGACCGGCCTGTAGTTCCCCGGCTCCTCCTTCTTGCCCTTTTTGAAGACCAGAGTGACATTGACTTTCCTCCAGTCCTCAGGCACCTCGCCTGTTCTCCAGGACCTTTCAAAGATGATGGAGATTGGCCCAGCAATGACTTCCGCCAGCTCCCTCCGCACTCTCGGGTGCATCCCATCGGGACCCATGGACTTGTGGATATCCAGTTGACTTAATTGGTCTCTCACTTGATCCTCCTCAACCAAGGGGAAGTCTTCCTTCATCCAGAATTTCCCTGTTAATTTCTCCAAAGTCTGGGACTCCTGAGGGCTGGCCTGAGCAGTAAAGACGGAAGCAAAGAAGGCATTCAGTAACTCCGCCTTCTCCGCATCTTCTGTCACCATGGCTCCTGTCTCATTCAACAGTGGTCCCACAACTTCTCTAGTTTTTGTTTTGCCTCCGATATACTTGAAGAAACCCTTCCTGTTGAGCTTGACCTCCCTTGCCAGGTTTAATTCCAAGGAGGCCTTGGCTTTCCTCGTTTCATCCCTGCTTACTCTGACAGCATTCTTGCAATCTTCCCAAATGGTCAGTCCCTTCTTCCACGTGCTGTAAACTTCCTTCTTCCACTTGAGCTTTTTCAGAAGCTCCCTGCTCAACCATGCAGGTCTCCTGTGTCCCTTGCCCAATTTCTTTCTCTTAGGGATGCACCGATCCTGAGCTTGGAGGAAGTGGTGTTTGAATACCAACCAGCTCTCTTGAGCCCCCTTGCCTTCCAGAGCCCTAGCCCATGGGATCTCTCCAAGCATGATGGAAGTGTTCTGCATCGCCAAGTGATCTGAGCATGATGCAAATGGTATGGAATAAGGTGTGGAATGTCCTGGTTTGGGGTGGAGCGGAGCCAACTTTCTGTCCAGTGAGAGAGGCTCTTGCTTATACTTGTTGCTGTGGCAACCAGGGTCAGCTGACTTGGTTGTTTAATCTGTGGAGGGGTCACACCTGTGGAGAGTAGTGGACAGGACAGGTGACCCAAAACTGACCAATAGGGTATTCCATCTCATCTGCCATGCTCAGTATAAAAGCTGAGGGATCAAAGGGTTATCTTTGTTCTTTAATGGCTCTTCCCCCCCCCCCCTCCCCTGTGATTGATGTCTGAGTAGGACCCTGTCTGTTTGTCTGATTTTGATCCTGATCTGTGCATTCCAGAATCTAGATACAGGGTCCACTTCCCATCCATTGCTGAGTTCAGTGTGGGACTTCCCCAGTGCCTGCTGGTGATACTTTCCTGGGAACTTGATATGGTTTTGTATATATTGTATCTATTTCATTATTTCCTTTTTATTTTATTATTAATATTTCATTAAAGTAGTGTAGTTTTTAACTCATACATTTCTTTATATCTTTCCTTTCTCTCCTTAGAGCGAGAGGTGGGGGAGAGCATCTGTTGTCTTGTCATTGGCCAATCCGGCCCAAACTGCAACAAAGAGTAAATCTCGATGTATCTGAGGATATCAAACAAGCCCTTCTCTCTGATAGCCTTTGCCTCAAAGTGCAAGTTTTAGCTACCGTTGTGAACAATTATTGGAAAGTTTTGGAATGTTTTAAAGCTTAGATTTGAATCAACAAGCCTCACCAGGTCACAGACAAGATTTATTGTGTGACTAGAGACTGGAGAACCATCTCTAGCATTAATTGTCCACAAAACTTCTCCTCAGATTTTCACATAGGAGAAGCTGGTCAGTGAAGTCACTGGTAATTCAGTCATCCTCCTTTCTTTGGGCATATCATTGGGGGTCCAAATAAAGCCAGCAGGCTTGCACTTGCACCAAGGCCTCCAACTGACCTGATGGGAAACAACTGTTTATGCCATGTAGGACAGAAGAGAGAACATGAGACAGCAGAGGTGGACTTAGAAAGGAGGTGTCCTGGTGCTGCTTTTTCTTGTATACTTCTTGTCTTCTTGTGTACTATTAGTGCTTGGAATTCCTCCTTTTGAAATAACCTGGTGGAAGCCCAGAACAGAGCTGTGCAAGTTCACTGAATGCTCTCTCTCTCTTGGTGTGGAAGCTGTCAACAGTAACATTTTTTTAAGCTCTAGCTATGTTGTCTCCTTGCTTAAGCCCTATTTCTATCCATTGCTTGATTAATTTGAACTTGTATCACAGAGTTGAGAGTGCAGGTAATTTTGTCACAGATGTAACTTCCTCAGTGAAGAAGGCTCTGAGTACAAGGACTTGTGACCTCCAAGCAACAGGCAGGTTTAAAGTCTGCGGGACTGGCATTTGCTGCAGTGACAGTGGCACATCTGGTTGCAAATTAACTCAGCTTAAAACATTGGAGAAACTGACCAGTTTTCAGCCGAGACTGCTCACTGCTTCAGCTGGCCATGTGGTCTGGCTGCACAAGAGAGAACCCAGAACAGGCTGCCTGGATCAATTGTTCACCCAACATGTTATGGACTTGTCTAGCTGTATGCTGGATGTTTTGTCCAGAAGGATACTATAAGAGACAGTATCAAAAGCTTTGCTAAAATAAAATAAAAACAACACATCTACTGGCTTCCCTTGGTCAACTAGATGGGTGACCTTGTCATAAAAGGAAATTAAGTTGGTTAAGCAGGACTTCTTCCTTGTGAACCCATGCTGGCTATGACTAATGGTTGCATTGTCTCTCAAGTGTTTTTCAATAACTCCCAGAATAATCTTCTCCATAATTTTACCAGGCACTGAAGTGAGACTGACAGGCCTGTACTTACCAGGGTCTTCCTTCTTACCCTTCTTGAAAATTGGGACAACATTTGCCAGCTTCCAGTCAACTCGGACCTCTGCAGATTCCCAAGACCATTGAAAAATAATGGAGAGAGGTCCCACAATGACATCGGCCAGCTCTTTCAGTACCCTGGGATGAATCCCATCAGGCCCCATAGGCTTATGTGCATCCAGCTGGAGCAGCAAGTCTCAAACAAGTTAAGGGTTGGCTGGGAGTTTATCATCCCCCCAGTCATGGTCTTGCAACACGGGGCTCCAGGAGTCCCATGGCCCATCATTGGCATTAAAGACAGAGGCGAAGAAAGCATTAAACATCTCCACTTTATCTATGTCCCTATTTGTGAGGTGACTGACCTCATCAAGTAATGCACTAATATTATCTCCGATTCTCCTTTTGCTGTTAACATATTTTTTAAAAAGCGCCCTTTTTGTTGTCCTACACAGTGCTGGCCAGCTTGAACTCTAATCAAGCTTTGGCTGCACAAATTTTCTCCCTACAGTGGTGAACAGCATCTCTGTAGTCCTCCTGTGTTGCCTGTCCTTGCTTCCAACGTCCATACACTTTCCTTTTCTGCCTAAGGCCAAGCCAGCCTTCTGCCCTTCTTGCTTGACTTCTGACACTTTGGAATTGCTTGCTCCTGCTCTCTTAAGAGATGTCTCTTAAAAAGTGACCAGCATTCATGGACCCCAGTACCTTCAAAAGCAGATTCCCAGGGGACCTTACTAACTAGCTCCTTCAGCAGCCCAAAGTCTGCTCTCCCCATATCCAGGGTTGAAGTTTTGCTGACAGTTTTTTTCCTATCACCAATGATTTGAAACTCAACTATTGACCAAGACAGCCACCAATCACCACTTCACCCACGAGTCCCTCCATGTTTACAAACAAGACCTGGGCTTACAGGCCTTACTTAAAATTTATATTAGCATTAAACAGATTATCACTTTAATGTGTGACTAGATTATTTTACAACAGTCGTTACAATGTAAAGATCATCTATTGCAATAACACTGATGGGAGACTTGACTCAGAAAAAATATATACAAGGCTTATGGAACCTACAGACTGGAAAACCACTCTTTTCCAGAGTCTTCTCTTGATTTAGATGAGAACAAATTATTGGTTTTTTTCCCCAACCTTGCATCCATGAAAACATCATCAGAGAGTTAACTAGTACTGCAGGAACCATTTTACTTAATCTCTTTTCTTTTCTCAGTGACTGCTAGAGATTGAATGGAAAAGAGAGCAGGATTCTGGGAATAGTCTTAGTGTCTGTCTGCAATGTTACTGGAGAAATTATGGAGACTTCCTTCCATCACCTAGGAGAAAGAAGTACTAAAGCACATTTTTCCAAGGAGCTATGAAATTACTATATAATTAATGAGAACTGAAAGCCTTAGCAACAATTGCTCAATGTTGTCATGTCATGTTGCATAAGAGATTTTATTTTTCAGGTTTGCTCTTGATTCCTAGAGTGGTAGGAAAAAAAGGCTGCATAAAAGATTTTTACTCAAGAGATCTCAGAAACCAGCCTCAAGTTCTATCTGATTATTTGCATCAGGATCTCCTTGACATGGGTGACAGGGATCCAGATGCTGTATATGACTATAAAATGTGGCCTGTACACTGAACACCTTATGGTCCTGGAATGTTTTCTGGAGTCAAGTTAGAGGGAGATGCATTATTTCTTGTGCCAGGTATTTTAAGAGGAGACAGTAGCTGCAGAAAACAACATTACACAGAATGTAGAAAGAATAAGCAGAACTTGTTTCTATAGGATCTATCTCAGCTGAATCCAGCTCATAGACCCATTGATATGGAATAAGGGGAAAAAAACAAACCCCAACCCTCTCTCAAAACAGACCAAAGATTTCCACAAGCAAATTCAAGCTGGAATCTGTTATGTATGGTAGCATCTCTCAGAGGTGAGTGAAGATCACATCTTAAAAATATCCTTTTGTTTTCAAGAAGAAAGATTTATTCATGTTCAGACAATCAGTACAGAAGTTAAATTTTATCCAGGAATCCTACTGGAACCTACTGACCTAAAGAGGGGGAAGGGTGTGGGGCAGAAATGGGATTATCACTCAAATCTCAAGTGTATCTCTCGCAAACTTTCCTTACTGCAGTCTAAGTGGACATACACGTGAGTTGCCATCACTTACTGTCTTACTGCTCAGCACCTGAGCCACTGTAACTGAGCAGCCACATGCACGTCATTCTCTCCAATGTACAAACCCACAGGGTGCTGTAAACTCCACCAGCACAGAGGTTTACAAGTAAACCTAGTTGGGGCATGAGAGCTGCAAACCCAATACGGTTCAACAAGCATTTTTGGCAGCTGGCAACATGTAATTTTCAATGTAAAATTTGTTTTAAAAAAAAAACACCACAAAATCATCCTTATTCCATTTAATTTCAAAACTCAAAACTGGAGAATTAAATTGCATAGCTTTTTCTCCTTAACGCTTCTGCCTGACCAATCCACAATGCAAGGCATTGCAAGCTCAGATGCCAGTAGTGTTACTGACACTCAACTGTATGCCATACAGCAGAGAGTCTCTGGATGCACTCTGAACTTAAGAATGCTTTATATTTATATTTAGCCCTTTTTACATACTACATTATGTATGTGCAGACATGTTAAAAAAGATGTGGCTATAATTAAAAATAAAAAAAATTCTCTGAGAATTATGCTGAAAACCTAAAAATTCTTCAATGGGTCACACCCTGCTATTCACCTGGATATGTTTCAGAGCAATGTTGTGATATCTAAAAAATGGCTCTTTCTTAATCATGATTGGGATCCTAGATCTTAGTCAGACATATAACACTTGGATGAAAACATTATTAGGATTGCAGCAATCACAGAGAGAATAAATAGAAGTCATAGATTCCATTATTAATATACCTTGCCAGTAGTACTGCGAATTTGAAGGAAATGCTGCAATAGACAAAAGAGGAAATAAATAGATGAACAACTGCTTGACAGTGCAACTCAGCAGCCACTTTTCAAGAGTTTCAGCTTTGGACAAATGCAGAGGAACCCCAGTGGATATCAGAATAAGTATTTTATAAACTGTGCAGATCAATAAAGATGCTACAGATTACAACTAGAAGCCTTGATTTCATAGAGCATCTAGTCTCAATCCCAAAGTCTTTTATAAACAGTCACACAAAAGGTATTTTAATTATTTGACAGAACGAAATAATTTGAAGGAGTGCTGAGAAGGTAAGAAACAGTCAGAGTTAAACTTGGAAAAATTATGGTAGGCTCTGATACCAGAGTCTCAATCACCTAAAGTAGTATCATATAGAGATCTTTGACAGAAAATTCCTATATACTTCTGTAGGATAGAAACTCTCCTTCCTCATTTAAAACAGCAGTACTCTGGATTTAAAAAAAAAACAAAAAGAAAAAAAAGGAAAAAAAAAAGCAGAGTAATGCTTCCCAGCTTTCAATAAATAGCAAAGAAATCTATGTGAATACTGCTATGCTCTAACAGAGCTGATCAACGGCTCAATGTCCAAGTGGAGATGAGTGACGAGTGGTGTTCCTCAGGGGTTGTTATTGGGACCAGTGCTGTTTAACATCTTTGTCAGTGACATGGACAGTGGGACTGAGTGCACCCTCAGCAAGTTTGCCGATGACACCAGGCTGTGTAGAGCAGTCGACACACTGGAGGGAAGGGATGCCATCCAGAGGGACCTTGACAGGCTTGAGAAGTGGGCCCCTGCAAACCTCATGAAGTTCAACCAGGCCAAGTGCAAGGTCCTCCACCTGGGTTGGGGCAATCCCAGGCACAAATCCAGGCTGGGCAGAGAATGGATTGAGAGCAGTCCTGAGGGGAAGGACTTGGGGGCGTTGGTGGACGAGAAGCTCAGCAATGTGCGCTCGCAGCCCAGAAAGCCAAATGTATCCTGGGTTGCATCTAAAGAAGCGTGACCACCAGGTAGAGGGAGGTGATTCTGCCCCTCTACTCTGCTCTGGTGAGACCCCACCTGGAATGCTGCATTCTGGGGCCCCCAACATAAGAAGGACATGGACCCGTTGGAGCAGGTCCAGAGGAGGGCCATGAAGATGATCAGAGGGCTGGAGCACCTCTGCTATGAGGACAGGCTGAGACAGTTGGGGTTGTTCAGCCTGGAGAAGAGAAGGCTCCGGGGAGACCTTATAGAAGCCTTCCAGTACCTCTTTAGGGGCCTACAGGAAAGATGGGGAGGGACTTTTTACGAGGGCATGTAGTGATCGGACAAGAGGTAATGGCTTTAAACTGCAAGAGAGTAGATTTAGATTATATATAAGGAAGAAATTCTTTACTATGAGAGAGTGGTGAGGCACTGGAACAGGCTGCCCAGAGAAGCTGTGGATGCCCCATCCTTGGAAATATTCAAGGCCAGGTTGGATGGGGCTTTGAGTAACCTATTCTAGTGGAAGGTGTCCCTGCCCATGGCAGGGGGGTTGGAACTAGATGATCTTTAAGGTCCCTTCCAATCCAAACCATTCTGATTCTATGATTTTAGTTCCAACTATTATGAACTGAGACATCTCCATAACTTGGAAATTAAAGTCTCTTGAAAGGATTATAGCTTTTGATTACACTCTGTGTATCTTTAATGTCCTTATTGCAAAGATTTCTGACATGCTATTTGTAAAGTTACTGTTTTTATACCCACTTGGGGTAAAACCTAAGGAACAGTCAAATATTTTCTCCGAATCTTCCAAATTAATTTCTTAGATGAGGTTTCTTACAACAGCAGCTCAACACATTATCTTTCCTAATTAAAAAAAAACACAAAGCAAACCAAAAAAACCCAAACAAAAAAACCCAAACCCAACCCAACTGAGTTTTGATAAAAGCTTACCATGGAGAGCTTTATTAGGAGGGAATTACCACATTCTCTACAGCCGAAATTGGAAGATTATATAACAGAGAAGATTTTACTAAGTGATTATGGGCACTAAACAGATGTCGTTCATAATGCTGAAGCCGATGATATTGATAACATCATTGAATGCAGAGATGAAAACAGGTTATTGTAATCCTATTTGTACTTTTTAGTGCATCTCACAGGGAATGCACAGGGAATATTAACTAACAGGTTATCGCTTAAATTCAGCAATAGATTTATCAAAGTAAATATGAAACAATAAACACTTAAACATGTAATGAAGCAATGTAACCATTTTAACACATCAGTAATCTGTTACTCAGATAATGACAAAAGCATCTTATAAGATACATGAAGGACATCAGACTGGAAAATAAATACAAAAGTCGATCAGCATGCAAGTTCTCTGAAATAAAGCTTACCTTTGAGCCATCCAAACTGATTATCCTGTAGACATTTCTTGTGCTGTCATAGAAATAGGACACAGTGACAGCATGCTTGCTGGTGGGAACCCAGTTTTTCTTAGTGTTTGGGTCAATCTGGAAGACATGAGCTCGGGTGCTGAAGATGGGTTGTTCCCTGAAGGACAGAGAGTAAAAGTCACGAATCTGATTTGTACGTAACATTGTTGCACATAAGTTATCTGCCAGTTGTGCCCACTGGGATGTACACATTTCACTTTGCATGATACTTTTTTCCTAAGAACTTCTGTATGTGTTGCTGCGTAGAGCAGATAAGTGTATTAATATACATATGCAAGCAAAATTCAAGCCTTCTAAAGCAAAAAATCAGCACCCAGCTGTAGAGTCAGATAAAGACAGCCATCTCTAAATATAGATTCAGCCCTGTCCCATCACCTCCCCAGCCCTCATCCCCCATCTATCCCTTTAAACTAACCAGCGTGAATACATTAGCAGATTCTGTCTGCTTGACAGAGTCCCTTAGGAGGCAGTCCTGAAGGGCAAAGGAGTCCAGGAAGGCTGGACATTTTTCAAGAAGGAAGTCTTAAAGGCACAGGAGGAGGCTGTCCCCATGTGCCAAAAAACAAGCCGTCGGGGAAAAAGACCAGCCTGGCTGAACAGAGAGATATGGATACAACTCAGGGGAAAAAAGGAGAGTTTATGGCCTTTGGAAGAAGGGGAAGGCCGCTCGGGAAGACTACAAAGATGTTGTAAAGCTATGTAGGGAGAAAATTAGAAGGGCCAAAGCCCAACCAGAACTTAATCTGTCTTCTGCTGTTAAGGACAATAAAAAAAGCTTCTATAAATACATTAGTAATAAAAGGAGGACTCAGGAGAATCTCCATCCTTTATTAGATGGGGGCGGTAACATGGTGACAAATGATGAGGAAAAGGCTGAGGTACTTAATCCCTTCTTTGCCTCAGTCTTTAATAGTAGGACCAGTTGTTCCCTGAGTACCCAGACCCCTGAGCTAGAAGACAGGGACAGGGAGCAGAATGAAGCCCCCATAATCCAAGGGGAAATGGTTAGCGACCTGCTACACCTTTTAGACATGCACAAGTCTATGGGGCCAGATGGGATCCACCCAAGGGTTCTGAGTGTGCTGGTGCAAGTGCTCACCAAGCCACTTTCCATCGTTGTGTTAGGGATAATAGAGGATGGTCCGAGTGAGACACGATGAAAAATTACTAGTTGAACCAAACCCAGTATACGTGCCGAGAAAAAGGACCACAGTACTGTTGCTGCAAAAACTATGTGTGTATCCATGAGAACCTGACCTTTTTTCTCTGTAGCAAGGCTTCACAATAAAGCAGAGTTAACCCTTTTTTTTTTCCTTTGTGTGGGCTCCAGTTTGTACGTTGGAATCTTTAAAAAAGAACTGGATACAATCATGTATCAGCAGTCCTGGCTCACCAGGGAGGTCCCAGTAGACTGGCGTCTAGCAAATGTGATGCCCATCTACAAGAAGGGCTGGAAGGAGGATCCGGGGAACTTGTCGGTCTGACCTCTGGCCCTAGGAAGGTTATGGAGCAGATCATCTTGAGTGTTATCATGCAGTACATACAGGACAACCAGGTGATCAGGCCCAGTCAGCATGGGTTCATGAAAGGCAGGTGCTGCTTGACAAACCTGATCTCCTTCTGTGACAAGGTTACCTGCTTGGTGGATGAGGAAAAGGCTGTGGATGTTGTTTACTTGGACTTTAGTAAGGCCTTTGACACCATTTCCCACAGCATTCTCCTGGAGAAACTGGCTGCTCAGGGCTTCGGTGAGTGTACTCTTCGCTGGGTAAAAAACTGGTTGGAGGGCCGGGCCCAGAGAGTGGTGGTGAATGGAGTTAAATCCAGTTGGTGGCCAGTCACAAGTGGTGTTCCCCAGAGCTCAGTATTGGGGCCAGTTCTCTTTAATATCTTTATCGATGATCTGGATGAGGGGATCGAGTGCATCCTTAGTAAGTTTGCAGATGACACCAAGTTAGGTGGGAGTGTCGGCCTGCTTGAGGGTAGGAAGGCTCTACAGAGGGATGTGGACAGGTTGGATCAATGGGCCAAGGCCAATGGTATGAGCTTCAACAAGGCCAAGTGCCGGGTCCTGCACTTGGGTCACAACAACCCCATGCAGCGCTACAGGCTTGGGGAAGAGTGGCTGGAAAGCTGCCCGGCAGAAAAGGACCTGGGGGTGTTGGTCGACTGCTGGCTGAATATGAGCCAGCAGTGTGCCCAGGTGGCCAAGAAGGCCAACAGCATCCTGGCCTGTATCAGGAATAGTGTGGCGAGTAGGACTAGGGAAGTGATCATCCCCTTGTACTCGGCACTGGTGAGGCTGCCCCTCAAGTACTGTGTCCAGTGTTGGGGCCCTCACCACAAGAAAGACATTGAGGTGCTGGAGCGAGTCCAGAGAAGGGAAACAAAGCTGGTGAGGGGTCTGGAGACCAAGTCTTATGAGGAGAGGCTGAGGGAGCTGGGATTGTTTAGCCTGGAGTAAAGGAGGCTGAGGGGAGACCTTATTGCTCTCTACAACTACCTGAAAGGAGGTTGTAGAGAGGTGGGGGTTGGTCTCTTCTCCCAAGTAACAGACGATAGGACAAGAGGAAATGGTCTCAAGTTACGCCAGGGGAGGTTTAGGCTGGATATTAGGAGAAATTTCTTCACTGAAAGTGTTGTCAAGCATTGCAACAGCTTTCCCAGGGAAGTGGTGGAATCGCCATCCCTGGAGGTATTTATAAGACAGGTAGATGTGGTGCTTAGCGACATGGTTTACTGATGATTTTGTCAGTATTAGGTTGATGGTTGGACTCGATCTTAAAGGTTCCTTCCAACCTAGACAGTTCTATAATTCTATGATTCTACGTGTAACTTCATCTCATTGCACTGCACGTTGCAGAATGTGTACTACTTTTAACTCCCATCTTCTCAAAAATCTTTTAATAATCTGATTATTCTAATCAATCTTAGGCCATAATCTGAAACTGAACTGGCTGATTCAATGCAATTATTCTAAAACTAACATTAATTAGGGTCAGGAACATGTGTTGTGAAACCCTCACTCTTTGGAGCTTCACATCTGAACGTTTTTATAGCAACACTAAATATGTATAACATACATGGTTCAAAGTTAACTGCTTACCAAATAAAATTATGTAAGGTAAAAAAATTACTGTACTTCAGAATTTACAAGTTATTTTTCTCCATGATCATTACCAAGACATATAGTATTGCATAGAAATCTAAAAATATTTTAGTATCACTAAGATGGTTGTCAGTTTAAATTTAGCTACATTTTACTGACAGATAGATTGCTGTATTCTTCAGGGAATGATGCCATCAAATCCCAAAGATATTAAGTACCAGAAGTTGAGTTTAACTTTGTAGGTTTTTGAACTCTTTTGTTTTCTCCCATTTCCAGGATGTGAAGAAAGATATCCTTTGTCCCTGTCCTCACCTCCTTTTAAGTAAGAGGTAAGTTCTTAATACATTTTTCTGGCCAAATAAAATAAAAAAAAAAAATATGATTTTGGGTACTCATAGTCAAAGGCTTTCAATCTGGCATCGTTACAAAGGGGTACATGTGAACTCTCAGAAATATCTCTACTGCTTGGCAGTGAGAGCAGCCAAGACCAGCTGCTTTCAGCAGCAGAATCATATTATTCAGCTAGGAGTTAAGGCTCCTTGAAGCCCATCTGCCAGAAGATGAGGTGTTCTCCTATGCTGGATGTTAGAAGTGATACAGAAGAGACCAAAGAGAGCACCATTTCAGTGAAAGCTTAAGGAGGAGGAAGGTAGGCCAGGGGAATCAATGCACATGCTAGTCCTCCATACAAATGTCACTGTACCCTCAGCACCAACTCATCTTCTCCTTCTAAATCACCAAGCTAAAGTAGGTTGGGTACTTTTTTTCCTAATCCCAATGCCTTGCACAAACACAAAGATTATGTAAAGGTGACTTTTATAGCCCTTTTGTTTAATATAACCTTTACACTAATTCTTATTGCTCTTTTGAATCTCTACAATTACTTCTTCAGTCATACCTAAACTTTAGTTCTTGTCTTCGATATTAGATACATTTTCCATTTACCTCCAAATTAAGCATACCCAAATGTAATTTGATGCATATTACCATAGTGCAACCAGTTCTTTAACTCTGGAAGGTTAAAGAGCCCATCAAAACAAAAGTCTTAGAAGCCTGACAATTATTTGGATGAAGACTGACACTGGAAGGAGAAAATAAAGGCTCTGACCACATTAACTAAAAAGACAAAAGAACTGAATACAAATCATAGATGTGTGGTTAATGAATACACATTTGACCAGAAATGCTATTCAGTTCTGTCACAGTACAGTATATCATACAACATACCACAGGTTAGGATTTTCATATGTAAACAGTAGGCGAAAACTATACAACTAAAGCAAGCAGGAGTGTCAGTAAAAGTCTGAGTGTTCAGCCTTGAGGTGCTGCTCTCCTGCACTGTCAGCACAAAAGTCTTCTATAGCCCCAGATAAATAGCCTCAATTTGTTTGATGGGACGGCCTGCATATTCCTGCTGATTGCTCAGCAGTGTTTCGCAAAGACAAACTAGAGAGCTTTGCAGAGCACATATGTATGTCTGCCATAGACATTACAGTTAGGTACAGAACAGCATTAATAAAGCTTACCTGCACTTTTTTTATCACTTCTGATAAACTAGAGTTACAGTCTTTTCTTTCCATGTTTTAACTGAAACTGCGGCTTTACTGAATAACAAGCTGTCTACACTGTGGCAATAAACATAGCCCCCTTCATTAAACTAGTTGGAGAAATCATGATTTTGCCAAATTACTGTGGTAATTAGGAGTTTTTTCCAACAACAATGCTAAACTTCAGATGCCTCTAGAATTAAACCAACTAGAATACATTTTGTCACTTGATGATGAACATTTATACTGATTATTTCTTCAAACAAATGGAAATTACACACCTTACGTCTACAGGATGAAATGTGTTATAGAATCAGTCACTGATTTGCCAATAGAAGCCCTTCAAAGCTGCTGTACAATTAGGTCATCTGTACTTTTCTGTGGCAACACACTATAGAGATACTTAAATTATAGATTTACTAAAACATTCATAAACAAGCAAAAGTTAATATGTAAAACATATACAAGATTTACAACTTCAAATAAACAATCCTTACTATAAGACTTGTTTTTTCCATTATCCACACAGGACATGATGCCCTCCCAATCTGGAAGTTTCAATTAACTCAGTTGAAGTAGTATTAGTTGTATTAAATAGGAGAGTAGTTTCCTTTTTCCCTTGCTAAGTGCTCAGACATATATATATAAAAATATAAGTGTACTTCCTATATAGAGTTGACAGAGAAAGAAGAAAAGAACAACTTTAAATAAGAAAAAAAGAATCCTGTAAAAACAACTATCAGTTCCTTACTCTTCCTTCTCTTCCTCTTTCATCTTTCTCTTACCATTCCTTCACTGCCACAACGTATTTAGTATTCATTAAGAACATGAATAGGAACTAAGACAAGAAGTCATCACTAATTACAAAGAGACGTAATTCATTTTTCCAGAAATATCCTGATGCTGAACAAAAAGAAAAGAAACTAACAGAATGCCATAGTAACACAGTTTGACTATTAGAAATGTCTGCTCAAGCATGGCAGAAGCATTAGGGCTAATATGGTGTTGTTCTTAATTCACTTTGACCATTGTAATGTTGCAGTCTAATGGAGACTAAAAAAAGAAGTAAGTGCTAAGTCCTCCTTGACTGAAGTGGAAATGTGAGGATGAAAGAAGGATGAGAAGTACCACTTAAGGAGGTAGAGTCACACCAGTTTTTATCATTGATACAGAAATCCATTCATTGATATGTGATCAGTCCTGGGCTAGGCTTAGGATAAAAGTCTGTGTCTTAACAGTTGAATGAACAGTGTTTTCAACTCTTCTTTCCATTTTGACATCTTAACATATCCTTTTAAAAAAAAATACAGACTATTGAATATAAGAACCTAAGGGTTCCTTTCTCCACATGTGAGATTAATTAACGCTTTCATAAAAGCAGCTTAAGTTAGTACAGAAGGTTAGAAAGAACTTTCCTTTCTAATGCATAATTAACATTTGCTTTAAAAACCAGTATTGTTCTTTGATGTGTCTGGTACTTCCAGGTCATGCCAATACTAGTACTAAAGACCTCCCTCCTCTTACTTCTTTCCCCATGCTGTTTACCATGACACCAAAGTTATTTTCATTGCCATGTGTTAGGGATAATAGAGGATGGTCTGAGTGAGACACAATGAAAAATTACTAGTTGAACCAAACCCAGTATACATGCCGAGAAAAAGGACCTCAGTACTGTTGCTGCAAAAACTATGTGTGTATCCATGAGAACCTGACCTTCAAAGAAGACGATAACAAGAAGGGAGTACAACAATGTAGTCACGTATCAGACAGCCGCTGTTAGCAAAGCTGGATCATGAGTCTGGTGGGGCTCACTGCATGCACTGGCCACGCGTGCAGCGACTCTAGCCTGTACTTTTCCACTCAATCTGGTGCAGGATATAAGGGGGCTGTCTCGGGCCGGAGGGAGAGAGAGAGAGACATGAGCGCACTTTGAAGATACAGGGGACGCCCTGAATGCGCCGTGCCTTGCCTTCCTCTGCCGTACCGATGCAGCTCCTCATTATCCTGCTGCTCAGTGATGCTACTACGGTCTATGGGTTGGTAAGACTCTCTCAAGTAACTTTTGGAACATTTGGGAACTTCTTAGCAAGCGTTGTGCCTCCCTTCCTCTGCTGTACCGATGCGGTTCCTCGTTATCCTGCTGCTCAGCGATGCTACTACGGTCTATGGGGTTGCTAAGACTCTTGAGTAACTTTTGGGACATTCGGGAACTGCTTAGCAAGGCTTCACAATAAAGCTGAATTCACTGCTTTTTTTTTCTGTAGTAAGGCTTCACAATAAAGCAGAGTTAACCTTTTTTTTTTCTTTGTGTGGGCTCCGGTTTGTACATTGGAATCTTTAAAAAAGAACCGGTTACATGCCATAATATCTACAACTTCTCAAGGCTGGGATTCTGTTGTCTTAGTTACTGTAAAAACAATAAGGCCACTGAAAAGAAGGTATGAACTTCTACAACATTAGTTGATGTCCTACTTGCCTCCCCTTTCAGTGTGTTAATGATGCTAAAAAAATAAATAAGTTATACACACACCCCCATATTGGGATAAATTGACGGGCTTTTCGTAGTGGCGGTGCTGCACTGTGAGGGAGGAAGTCAGGGACTGCTCTGTGAAGACACAAGAACAGAGCAGGATTGGGGCTGAAAAAAAAAAAAGACACAGGGGCTGGAGCAAAGAGCTGCCCAAGCAGGATCAGAGAGCAGACATGGGAGCAGGTACAACACTGAGGGGACTGTGGCCGGTTGTGGAATAATTACTAAAATGGTCAAAAATACAGCATTGTTCACACATTAAGGAAAGGTATAAAATCAAAAGGCTTCTAAGGTATAATACAGCCGCAGCTGGCATGCAAAGAATTCAACATCTGCGATTCCCTGTACAATATTGCTTGCGAAGTTACACGGGGGATGGAACAGAATGTGACCTTCTGTGGCCCTGCCCTGTGATGTACAGCAGATATGGGAACGAGATGGTACTATGGAACCGATAAGCTGCCTATTTGCTACCCTGAGCCAACATTTTGTCAAATTTTGATGAAATGCTGTCCTTTGTGCGAACTTTGCTCATTATAATGTCATTATAATACCAAAACACACCTCCATCCAGAAGGCTACCCGCCTCCAAGGTGCGACCACTCCTCCTTGAGTCTGTGCCCTGAATTTTTCGTAAACTATACCTTTAAATGTGAAGCGAGAGAATTTTACACCAATCATAATAAAAGTATTTATGACTAAAGTCACTCAAACTCCACCTTGAAGGTAAAAAATAGTATAAAAATAGCCCAAGAAAGGGGGGATGTCAGGGAAGACACCATTGTGAACAAGTCAAGGAGGACTCCATCACAGACTGCCTTTGACTTCCGGGACCAGTCAACGGGCTGAGCCTCTCTTCCCCCCCATAGGGACGCCTTTGGGTAAGACTTAGACTATACCGAGTGCTTCCTTGGGAAACTTAGAAATCTCTCTAGAGAATTTCTCTCCTACATTTATAGCCAGGCTGTATCGTTTATAACTTTGTCGCGTGTTTTGTATATGTAACAATACTTTCATTTGCACGTGCTTTGCAGACAGTGTATTTATCACCGGCAATCCTAAGAACCTATATATCTGTTGTTTAAATAAACTGCACTTTTTATAAGTAGCTAGTCGTTTTGGTTTCTCACTGAACGCGACCAAAGACTCGAGAGTGGCCGTGCTAGTTCAGGAGCACGACTAGACTGAAGGTGCAGTCCACTATTAGTGTATCCAAATCGTAACGGTTTAATATATATTTAGAATCATAGAATCATAGAATCCTCATGGTTGGAATGGACCTTTGAGATCATCGAGTCCAACCATACACACACCAAAAAAAACCCAACAAACCCCCCCCCACGAACAAACAACCTACACTCTCTGCCACTAGAGCATGCCCTGAAGTGCCACATCTAGACGTTTCTTAAACACCTCTAGGGATGGTGACTCAACCCCCTCCCTGGGCAGGCTGTTCCAGTGCCTGACCACTCTTTCAGTAAAGTAATTCTTCCCAATATCTAATCTAAACCTCCCCTGCCGCAGCTTCAGACCATTTCCTCTGGTCCTGTCATTATTCACCTGGGAGAAGAGGCCAACACCCACCTCTCTCCAACCTCCTTTCAGGTAGTTGTAGAGGGCAATGAGGTCTCCCCTCAGCCTCCTCTTCTCCAAACTAAACATGCCCAGCTCCTTCGGCCTCTCCTCATATGACTTGGTCTCCAGACCCCTCACCAGCCTGGTAGCTCTCCTCTGGACACGCTCCAGCACTTCAATGTCCCTCCTGTACAGAGGGGCCCAGAACTGAACACAGTACTCGAGGTGAGGCCTCACCAGTGCCGAGGACAGAGGCACGATCACTTCCCTGCTCCTGCTGGCCACGCTATTCCTGATACAAGCCAGAATGCTGTTGGCCTTCTTGGCCACCTGGGCACACTGCTGGTTCATGTTAAGCTGGCCATCCACCAGCACCCCCAGGTCCTTTTCTGCCGGGCAGCTTTCCAGCCACTCTTCCCCAAGCCTGTAGCGTTGCTTGGGATTAAATGGGACTGGACTGATAGTGGTGAATTAGGCATCACTCAGAATTTAAACCTAGCCGCACCTAGCCTCCCACCTCGGTGAGGAGTGTTAGAAGGCAAGGGGGTTTATTTTCTGCCAAAACCGCTTTTCCCCTTTCACGCAACAGAAAATTTGCCATAGTCGGCAGGATTGCCATGGATAAACTGCTGCAAAAATATGATTGTGCCCCTTCCCAGGCTGGGAAGGAGTGGGCCCATAAATTTTGGAAGGATGAAGAGAAAGTGGTGGAACGTATTGAAGAGTGTCGGGCTTCACTAAAGCTCAGAATGGGAAAAGGTAAGGGTGTGATTTCTGCTGTGTTAGGCGCCTGTTTATCTCGTGCACAACAAGAAGCTAGGAAAACCCCTGCTCCTAATCTAATTTCTGCTGTAGAATATGCAACTCTGAAATCGGAAAATGAGGTGTTGAAGTCATCACTAGCTTTTCAGAAGGAGACGGGAGAAAAATTAAGAACTCAAGTTGATAAGCTTGTGAGTGAGAATGAAAGTTTAGGAAACCAGAACGCTCGACTCAGGAGTGAAAATCTCCAACTTAAAATGTTATTGGAAAGGGTGACTGGGCTCTTAGATAAAATGCAGCCCTTGACCCAGGTCCAACAAATTCATAAGTTAATGTGTTATCCAAATTCCAGAACCCAGACTGGAGATTTTTGGTCTAACAGTGAGGATGATGAAGAAGATGAGGCGGAAGGGACTTTTACTTTGAAATCCCGGGACTTTTACTTTGAAATCTTGATGATGATAATGAAGTCCACACCACTGTGCGTACTGTTCCATGGACACCAACAGAGTTGGCAAAAATAAGGGAAAAATATTCGAGGCGGCCAGAAGAATCAGCTGTTGAGTATGTGTGGCGAGTTTCTTCTGAAGGAGGAGACAGAATTATGCTGAGTGAGGAAGAAGCAGGAGACTCTTGGGGACCAGGAGTGTTTTTAACTACTATGCCCAGAGATCATAATTCCCTAACCGCTCGAGCAGCCTATTGGGCAGGTGGTATGGATCTGCGAGAGAGGGGGGAGCCATTAGAGATTAGAGCTACAGGCTACTCTGATCTGTGTGCGGCAGTACGGAAAGCAGCTTGTCAGCTTGTATGACAGAGAAGAATTTTGGAAATCCCCAATGTCAGCCCCTATCGACCCCGATCGATTAGCCCCTCTCATCCGTGGTCTTCCCGATTGCCTGAAACCATTCATTGTCTGCACTCAAGATTGCATACGAGAGGCTCGGGGTACTCGTAGCAGGGCCGGCGTCACTACATACCCACCTGGAATGAATATGTACAGGAAATAGACCAATACGGGCGCCAAATGGGCTGGGCCAGCCTAACTAGTGAGAAATCCTCTGAACACCCCCGAAAGGTTCGCCAAGTCCGAACTCACACTCAAAACCCTAAATCGGAGGGAAGGTTTAAGCCTGATAAGGACCGAAATGAGTTGTGGCATAAAGCCCTACAATTAGGGGTACCCTGACAATTCTTGCACGGTGTCCCTATGGGAGATCTCCGTACACTGGTCCAATCTCTAACTAGAAAGAATAATTCGGCTGGGGAGAAAAGTCTAACCAGAGAATCCCCAAGCTGTGAGAAAATTGTGCCTTCTGCACCGGAGCATAACTTGATTGATTTGTCAGAGTCCCAGTCAAAAAACTCCTATCCCCGGGGAGGGCAGTGAGCCACCCTGTCCGGCGGGTACTAGCAATTCAATGGCTCTCTCATAAAGACTCCGAACCTGTTATCGCCATTCCTGTCGGACCCCAGAGGATGTCGGTAAACTTTATTATTGATACCGGAGCCCAAATGTCTGCAATCACTAACGAAATGGCACAACTTCTAGGTATAAATCCCACCAGACGCAGAGTCAACTTCGCAGGAATTGATGGTGTGGTAAAAACATGCCCCACCGCAAAAATTAACCTCTGGTTGCCAGGGGAACAGCGACTGACCAGGACAGAAGTGTTGGTGGGTGCCTCGCGTACTAACCTCCTAGGATTTGATGTGCTGCGTGGGCAAATGTGGAAATTCCCAGATGGAACTGCGTGGAGTTTTGCAGGATGCAAAAAAGGATTAGACACAGTGAAACTGAGTCTATTAGAAACTTCTATACCTTTGCCTCCCTCAAAAATCACCAACGTCCATCAATATCCAGTGCCTGCAGCTGCACTTGCAGGAGCTCACAAGGTGGTATTAGATTTGGAAAAAAGAGGCATCATTAAAAGAACTCATTCACCTTATAATTCACCGGTGTGGCCAGTAAAGAAACCAACCGGGCAATGGCGTTTCACAGTAGATTACCGAAAGTTGAATGCCAACACTGCACCCCTGCCAAAACCGCTTTGCTGCTTTCACGCAACACCAGTGGAGGAGTTGAGTAAAAAAAAGGAGCAGGGGGAAAAAAAAAACGTCACCAGGCACTGATCGCCATCCCTTGAGTGCCACCTGTGGCAAGGAGATGGGAGACCAGGATGGGCACAGCAGACCCTGCCACGTGGCAGCCTGCACGCTCAGCATACGTGCTCTGTCAGTCCCAAGGACTGCAAACTCTCTCGATAGGAATCACACACACGTTTTTGCACACAGTGAGTTCTGAGCCTCTGTAATATCTGTCATCCAAGGTGATTTCTCCCCATATCAGACAACATGAATCCCCTGCATGATCTCTCAGGCATTTGCTGATTATCCTCAGATTTAGGACAGGTCAAAGACCTTTTTTCTTTTTCAAAATGACAGCATAACAAGACTACAGCTTTCTCCCAGTGCCCAGCTACAGTCTTAAAATATACTCTCCCTGGCTTGTTTTTAAAGTTGTAGCAAGCTTTTGTTACTCTCAGCAGCTTCATGAGGGATCCCTGAAAAGAAATAAGGAGAGTGATTAGAAGTGCAGCTATAGTCAAAACTAATTTGTCAACTATGGCATCCAAACACGACCAGTGGTTTCTCAGGAGTCTGAGTCAACAAGCTCTGTAAACACAATCCAAAGCAATAGAAAAACACAGAATTTTCCTTATTCCTAAAAATGCTCTGAAGTCTGATATATATATATATAGTAGCTTGTGGGATAGTATTGCATAACATTGGCTTCTTGTTGCATGGAAACTGCTCTGAAATAAAAATCTTTTTCTGGACAGAAAGTGACCGACAACTCGAACAAAACATACTCAGCATACTTGTGAAGTGAGTACATCTTAAAATTTTGATTTCTATATTACATGCATATAATAAGAACTTTGATGTCTTAAAACAAGCTTTGAGATAGTAAAAAAAAAATAGAAGCTACAACTGAGCAACCAGATCAAAATCTCTCCCATACCACCAGCAGTTTATCTAGTTTTACACTTACATTCTTAGACTTGCTTTTGCTATTGTGTTTTGGGTTTGAGTCAGGTTTACTCATGGTCAGTAAAAGCTTAGGAAGTTGTTCCTAAAAAGCTTGGAAAGTTTTCTGTATTCAATTAGAAGTTAATACATATATGCACCTATTTACCTATAAGTTCAATGCCTTAGTTTATAGAATATGTTTTATAGCTACATAATACTGCACAGAACGTGCCTTCAAGCTGTTTTCTAAACTGTTTAGTTCCCATTTAACAATCAGCTTTTAGCATTAGATCTTTGAACACTTCTGAGTTAGCGTACCATCAAAAATAATACCAGCAATTTTTCAGGAGCTGAGGGGAGAAAAATGGGCTAGAACCATTCATTAAACCTATAAGGTTAAGAAAAAAAATACATTTACCTTCGCCAGAAACATCATTACATACTGTATGTTAGATTTTCAACGATGTGAAGTTTTGAGCAACTGAAGTGTTTCAGCTTGAAATCAGATATCATGCAGTACTTAATGGACATAAGATACAGTGATTTAGTGATCTGCTCATATTTTCATTTCTATGAATTTATGTTTTGTCATGGGTGATCAGAAGACCAGGCCTTGCTGATATGCCACAAGACAGCTGCTAGGCCTGCTGGCTTAATCAGCTTTGGCCAGCTCCAATACTTTGCTTTTCTGAGGGTAAGTTGTAGCCTATGTTTTTAACATTTATTTTTATGAATCTACAATAGACATATTGATGCCCAGTAATGCCTATTTTTAGGAAGGAAAGGTTCAAACCCCAGCTTGTAAACTCTGTCCCTTCCCCTACACCTTTGCCCACACCACAGCATCTATGCTTCATCCACATTCATTCTTTGCTCATTAGCTCTAGTCTTACACATGAACAAAGAAGTTTCAAAGACAGTAGAAATACAGAGCATGGTATAAAATAATTTCAGTCCTATGAAATTACAGATCAGACACTGAAAATAGTGAAGAATTATTCAAACATTAGATTTTTAAAGTTCCTTAGATGTCAAATAACTTTAGAAGACAATGACAAACCCCTCAATGAATTGATGAAACGGCTTCTAACATTAAAGTGTATATCAATAAGCAAAGACATTGCTGGACTCCCCTCTTAGTCAAACTGCACTGCACAATGGTGATACTAATGTTAAATGGAATGAGTCATAGCTGGTTTTAGAATTCAAATTGACTTAGTAGCTTTAGTTTGGTGAATGGGAAATCACAACATGCTCTAAGTTACTGTCCAAATTGTAAAAGTTATTTACTATTGGAAATGGTTCTGTGACTGGTTCATATAGAAGTCCCTGGAAAATATCTTACAGGAAAAGACTCCAGAGGAGTGGTATTACTTCTAGCGAAGGCAAACAATTATGCATTTGGTTTTGGCCATGGCAACCTTAAATTGTCATGTGGGTAAGTAGGAATCAATGTCAAAAAAACAATCTGAGTACAGGGATTAAGGGAGGGAGACTGACCTGTGGAAAACAAAACAAGAAGAGAGAATAATGATGTAACAGAAATGCCATGGTACCCATTCCAATGGAAATGTGGCAGAGAACTTTATATTCATCCAATTCTTTACCTGCATCATTTTGTATCATCCTAAAGAGATAGCATAGCACACCGTCCCACACTATTAATTTAATAAGGAGTTGGTGATGTTGGCAACCCCTTTTTCTCTTCTTTACCAAGTGTTTTTTGGTTCGTTATTTAAGTATTTATACTAAAATAGCAGAATTAATAAAAAATGGTCTAAAACCAAATTCTAAGTTGCAGTTGGAACCTCCAGTGCCTAACAAAAGCAAACTTACACCTGAAAACTTCCTGGCTTTTGAAGCAGAACATCTGATACAACAGATTCCCCTGTGACTATTAGGAATTGAATGCTCTCTCAACAAGCACTCTAATAAAGTCTTTTCAACCTGGGTCTTTATTTTGATAAAATTTTCAGAAATTTGTTATCTTTGAAATGTTGTATTGTTTTAACGTGGCAAGTTTTTGGTAGTGGGGGGGTTACAGGGGTGGCTTCTGTGAGAAGATGCCAGAAGCTTCCCCCATGTCTGATAGAGCCAGTTCCAGCTGTCTCCAAGACAGACCTATCGCTGGCCAAAGCTGAGCCAATCAGTGATGGTGGTAGCACCTCTGTGATAATGTATTTAAGAAGGGGAAAAAACCTGCTGCACAACAGCAGCCGGAAAGAGAAACAACCCTGCAGACACCAAGATCAGTGAAGAAGGAGGGGGAGGATATGCTCCAGGTGCCAGAGCAGAGATTCCCCTGCAGCCTGCGGTTAAGACCATGGTGAAGCAGGTTGTCCCCGTGCAGCCCATGGAGGTTAATGGTGGAGCAGATATTCACCTGCAACCCGTGGAAGACCCCACGTCAGAGCAGGTGGATGTGCCCGAAAGAGGCCGTGACCCCGTGGAGAGCCCACAGTGGAGCAAGCTCCTGGCAGGACCCGTGACCCTGTGGAGAGAGGAGCTCACACTGAAGCAGGTTTGCTGGCAGAACCAGTGACCCCGCGGGGGACCCCTGCTGGAGTAGTTTGTGAAGAACTGCACCTCGTGGGAAGGACCCACATTGGAGAAGTCTGTGAGGTACTGTCTCCTGTGAGTGGCTCACTGCACTGGAGCAGGGGAAGAGTGTGAGGAGGAAAGAGCAGCAGAGACAAACTGACCACAACCCCCATTCCCTGTCCCCCTGTGCTGCTTGTGGGAGGAGGAGGTAGAGAATCTGGGAGTGAAGTTGAGCCCAGGAAGAAGGGAGGGGTGGGGGGAAGATGTTTTAAGATTTGGGTTTATTTCTCATTATCCAGCTCTGATTTTGATTGGCAATAAATTAAATTAATTTCCCCAAGTTGAGTTTGTTTTGCCCATGACAGTAATTGCTGAGTGATCTCCCTGTCCTTATCTTGACCCACAAGCCTTTTGTCATATTTCCTCTCCCCTGTCCAGTTGAGGAGAGGGAGCGATAGAGCAGTTTGGTGGGCACCTGGCAGCCAACCAAGGTGAACCCACCAAAAATATCAATGTCCCTAAAAAGACTAGTTGAAATGTCAAAGTTATTCAGGCAGGAGGAGGAACAGTTGCACTGTATTTGCATACCTTAAAATCCTAGGCATTTTTTTTTTTTTAAACCTCAATATTTTTTATACACAAGTCAGCGATTATGGACTTTCATTAGTGGAAACACTATCTAAGTATGATTATTTGTATCAATGAATAAAAGTTTCTGTATGACACAGAAGGCAAGTCAGAAAAGCAGATACATTCAAAATATAGGGCAGAAAAGATGTTTTAAATCAGATACCTCCTGATAACATTTTGGCACATCCACTGATGTGGATGAGCATGTAATCTTATAAAATAGCCCATTCGGGGAAAAAATTACAGAATCACAGAATGGTTCGGGTTGGAAGGGACCTTAAAGATCATCTAGTTCCAACCCCCCTGCCATGGGCAGGGACACCTCCCACTGGACCAGGCTGCTCAAAGCCCCATCCAGCCTGGCCTTGAACACCTCCAGGGATGGGGCATCCACAGCTTCCCTGGGCAACCTGTTCCACTGCCTCACCACCCTCACAGTAAAGAATTCCTTCCTAATATCCAATCTAAATCTACCCTCTTTCAGTTTAAAATTGTTACCCCTCATCTTATCACTACACTCCCTGATAAAGATTCCCTCCCCTTCTTTCCTGTAGGCCCCCTTTAGGTACTGGAAGGCTTCTATAACGTCTCCCTGGAGCCTTCTCTTCTCCAGGCTGAACAACCCCAACTCTCTCAGCCTGTCTTCAAAGGAGAGGTGCTCCAGCCCTCTGATCATCTTCATGGCCCTCCTCTGGACTTGCTCCAACAGGTCCATGTCCTTTTTATGTTGGAGGCCCCAGAGCTGGACGCAGTACTCCAGAAAACTTCCCAAAGATCCTGGGAGTTTTACTATTGTGCATAGTCAGACATGCTGCAATCTGAGCTGTGCAGTGCTTCTGAAGAACCAAGCCTATCTAGGACTCAAACCAGCAAGACACCACCTATTCCTGAGCACTGTCAATCATTTCCTTGTAGGAACCCAGTTCCTATCTATGTCTAGGTGCAGAGAGCTCTGGATGTCTGGGTAGTAGGCTTGCTAAAGTAGACACAGAGAATCCCTCTGTTTTGTAAAAGAACAAGAACAAATATTGACATGGAAGGGACATATACTGTGATGTTGAAAAAGCACTTAGAAAACAGTATCCAGAAGCTGAAAATAAGTTAAGCCAAGATAAACTGATTCTGTCTAATTGCAGGTTAACTCTTTTAGTCACACACAAGTCAGTGAAAAATGCAGCTAGTGCAAAAGCACAGGTCTCTCAATTTCAAAGTCAATTGGCCAAGTAGCTGCTCAGGGCCCCAGTTACTGTATGCAATGATTTGACAACAGAGATACATAGCATACATTATTCCACATGCTTATTTTTGTTGGCATGGAAAACACTTCATATCCTAAGAAGCCCTGAAATGGCAGCACACTCCACAGTAAGTCACGTGTTGGAGAAAACACTGGTTTCTCCAATATCACACAGTACATTCTTTTAGCTTTTTGTACAGACAAGCCAGGGCTAGTAGACTACTGGAAATGAACAGGCACAAGAAGCAGGAATTGCAAGAACACATGTCAAAGATGATTTATTTCACCAACACTTCACTGTAAAGTGTTGACCATTTAAAGGTCATTCTTCAGTTTTCAAAACTCAATGAAGATCTCATTATATGTCCTGTTACAAGAACAGCTTCAAGATTAACTATGGATTCAAGACTATAGCATACAATTTACAGAATAAGTCATTTAAAAGCATTTAAAAACCCCAAATTCTAAAACCCTGTCAATATTACCCATGAAAGGGGGGCAAAAATGCCATGTCTCAACAATCTGAGACTCAACTTAGTTGACAGTCTCAAAAGAAACTTTCCAGACTTCAGCTCCAAAACTGAGAAGCAAACTCAGACAGATATAGTGTCCTGGTTTCAGCTGTGAAAGAGTTAATTTTCTTTCTAGTGATTGTTGTGAAAGGAATGTCAACAATGCATATTGTTTTAGTTGTTGCCAAGCTACCAGTAGTAGCTACCAGTACTTTTCAAGGACTCTTTTCAGCTTCCCATAGAAGCTGAGAAGGAGTATAGACAGAACAACAGAATTGCCAATGGAATATTCTGTACCATGGAGTGAAATAATTACTGGAGGTGACTTAGAAACTAAAGTTATATTCACATTTTGAGAAAAGGTACAGCCTTGAAGAAACTTCCAGGGTGGAGTGCAGCTGATATGCAAGGAACATTCCACCGCAGTTCCCTAGGCCACATAACTTGCAATCTTAGAGTCAGCAGATTCTAAGGTGGAAAAAAAAATGGCATGGAGAGTGGGGCAGTGTGAAGATACCGTAGCCAAACTCTGTGCATTAGCACAGGGAATGGGAACTTATGGTACTACAAACACTGATAAGCTGCATAGTTGTTACCCTGAGCCAACAGTTTCTTATTTTTTGTAAAAATTATGCCCTTAGGTTGAACTTTGCTCATTATAATGTCATTATAATACCAAAACACACCTCCATCCTAAAAGCTACCCGCCTCCAAGGTGCGACCACCCCTCACTGAGTCTGCACTCTGAATTTCTGCTAGTCTATACCTTTAAATGCGAAGCGAGGAAATTTTACACCAACCATAACAAAGGTATGTATGACTAGAGTCACTCAAGCAACACCTGAAAGGTAAAAAATAGTATTAAAATGGCTTAAGAATGGAGGGATGTTAGGGAAGATATCATCGCAGACAAGTCAGGAAGATACCATCACAAACCATCACTGACCTCTGGGATCAGTCAATGGGCTGAGCCTCTCTTCCCCCCCCATAGGGACGCCTATTGGGTGAGATCCAAACACTCTATAACAAGTGCTTCCCCGAGAAACTTAGAAATCTCTGTAGAGAGTTGTTTCATGCTACAATATTACTGCTAGAGTTGTTTCATGCTACGATATTACTCGAGTTGGTTTATGCTGCTATATTACTTGCACGTGCTTTGCAGACAGTGTATTATCACCGGCAATCCAAAAGAATCTGCAATTCTGTTGCCTCAGTAAACTGCACTATTCATTAATCTAGCCATGAGAATGCGACCAAACTCCTTAAATCTGGCTGTGATAATTCACTGAACACAATTAGACCAAAAGTGCATTGTGCTATTTTGCGTTCGTAATTGTGGTAGTTCAATACATTGAACGTGACCGGACCTATAGTGCCAAATTGGGCATCACTCAGAATCTAAGCTCAGCCGCCCCCAGCCCCTCTGATATCTGAAGACAAGCTGGAATGCAAGGGGGTTTATTTTCTGCCAAATTCCTTTACCCTTTAACGCAACAGAAAAATTGGCATAGTTGGCAGAATTGCCATGGATAAGCTGCTGCAAAAATATAACTGTGCCCCTTTCCAGGCTGGGAAGGAGTGGGCTCAAAAGTTTTGGAAGGATGAAGAGAAAGTGTTAGAACACATTGAGCAGCGTCAGGCTGCGCAAAAGATTGGAGTGAAAAAAGGTAAAGGTGTCATTTGTGCGGTTTTAGGAGCCTGTTTATCTTGTGCTCAGCAAGAAGCTAAGGAAGCCCCTGCTCTCACTCAAATTTCTGCTGTAGAATATGCAATTTTGAAATCGGAAAATGAGGTGCTGAAGTCATCATTAGCCTTTGAGAGGGAGATAGGAGAAAAACTAGGAATCCAAGTTGATAAACTTGTGAGTGAGAATAATCGTCTTAACTGTTAGAAAGGATGAATCTGCTATTAGATAAGATGCAACCTTCTGCTCTGGTCAGGCAGATTCGTAGATTAATGTGTAGAACAAACCCTGAAACTTGGAATGGAGATATTTGGTTTGACAGTGATGATGATGAGATCAAAGGGACCCCTGATTCTGAACCTCAACTGACTCCTGTTCGACCTCTGGTTAAAACTGAAACTGCTGTTGACAGCAATGATGAGATTCACACCACTGTGCGTACAATTCTGTGGTCACCGGTGGAATTGGCAAAAATACAGGACAAATTCTCCAGGCGGTCGGGGGAATCGGAAGTTGAGTATGTGTGGTGAGTTTCTCTTGCGGGGAGAGACAGAATTATGTTAAGCGAGGAGGAAGCCGGAGGCTATTGGAGACCAGGAGTATTTTTAACCACCATGCCAGGAGATCATAATTATTCCTTAATTGCACGAGCAGCATACTGGGCAGGTGGTATAAAACCCCAGGAGAGAGGGGAACTACTGGAGATTAAAGCTACAGGTTACTCCGATCTGGCTGAGGCAGTACAGAAAGCAGCCTGCATACAAGCGATGTATGAAAGAGACGCTTTAAGGAAATCCTCAATGCCAGCTCCCGTTGACCTGGCACGATTAACCCCTCTTATTCACAGTCTTCCTGATTGTCTTAAGATGTTTGTAGCAAATGCTCAGGACCGCATACAAGCTGCTCATGAAAATGCTGGTTGCGTTCATAGATGAGATCAGCAAGCCCCCATACCCACCTGGAGCGAGTTTGTACAAGAAATAGATAGGTATGGATGCTGAATGGGCTGGGTCAGTTCATCCAGTGGAAAAACCCCAGATCTTTCCCGACGAGTTTGCCAAGTCCATACCCAGAATCCTAAATTTGATGGGAGATTCAGATCTGATAAGGAACGGAATGAGTTGTGGTGCAAAGCCCTAAATTTGGGTGTACCTCAACAATTTCTACACGGTGCCTCTACAGAGGATCTCTGTTCCCTAGTCCAATCTCTGTGTAAAAGGAATAACTCATCTGAGGGAAGCTATCTAGCTCAAAAAAACCCAACCCAAAAAGAAAGTGCTCCTTCTGCGCCAGAGCACAACCTAATTGAGGCAGAACCCCAGCATAACAGGAAAACTACTGTAGTTAGTGCTCAGCAAAAAAACTTGTATCCCGGGGGGGGGGACGACGACAGTGAGCCACCCTGCCTGGCAGGTACTAGCAATTCAATGGCTCTCTGATGAATGCTCTGAACCTACTATTGCCATTCCCGTTGGACCCCAAAAAATATTGATAAATTTTCTCATTGATACTAGGGCCCAAATGTCAGTAATCACTAAAGAAACAGCACAAACCCTTGGCATAAACCTGTCCAACACAGGGTTAAATTCACAGGAATTGAGGGAGTAGTGAAGGAATGCCCCACTGCAAAAGTAACTCTCTGGTTGCCAGGGGAGCGGAGATTAACCAGAGCAGAAGTAGTCAGTGCTGCAAACACTGACATTCTAGGATTTGATGGACGAATGTGGAAAGACACAATGGAAAACATTCAAGGAACACTGATCAAATTAGGATTGGAAATTCCAGACTCAAAATGTCAGGGACCAGTGCAGGAGATTAAATTTCTGGGAGTCTGGTGGATTAAAGGAGCTGCCTCTATTCCCCATGACACCCTAGAAAAAATAGAACAGGGATAAAGCCCATCTAGCATAAAGGAGTTACATCGCGTTTTAAGAGCCTTAGGTTATTGGCGCAAACATATTCCTGGTATTTCCACTATCGCTCATCCCCTATACAATTTGCTCAAAAAAGGAAAATCATGGGAATGGACTTGGGTTTTTTGATCATAGGCTGCTATACGAGACACCTGACCTGCTGGTGGCAGGTGGGATGCACCTGTCCCAGAAGGGGAAAAGAATTTTGGGGCAGGAGTTAGCAGGGCTCATTGACAGGGCTTTAAACTAGATATGAGGGGGGAAGGGGAGATAACTGGGCCTGTCAGGACTAAACCCAAGGGAGGCATGCCAGGGCTTGAAGGATGGTGGACTAGTGAGGACTCTCACTCTGCCATTTCATTTGAGAGAAGTGATAGATGTTCAGAAATCATTGAAGCACCTGAGAAGGGTCTGGTAGGAAATGGGGCCCACTCTCACAAAAAGGTGTTGGAATCATTAGCTCATCTGAAGTGCATCTATACCAATGCATGCAGTATGAGCAACAAACAGGGGGAGCTTGAAGCCCTGATGCACCAGGAAAACTATGACACAGTGGCTATCACAGAAACGTGGTGGGATGCCTCACACGACTGGAGTGCCACAATCAATGGCTACAAGCTCTTCAGGAGGGACAGACAGGAAAGGAGAGGTGGTGGAGTGGCCCTGTATGTTAGAGAATGCTATGAGAGCTCGGAAATCAAGTATAATGATTATGGGGTTGAGAGTAGAAAGTAGACAATTTTATGACAAGATAATCTTATAGAACTACAACCAGCATTCCAGATGCATTCTGTTTTGTAAGAAAAATAGTTGAAGAGCTAATCTAGGTATTCAGCAGAGAAAAGAGTCTGTGGGATAGATTCTCATCTGGTAATAAATCTGTATAGCTCCCTTATCAACAATCCTTTAATTCTCTTCTGATGTATTTAATTATTGTCTGCTTTTAAATACATCTGTTTCTAAAGAATGAAAAATTGCTAAATCTGCAATATCTGCATTCAGAAACTGACACACATACCCACATTTATGTATGTGCAAACAATACATCACAAGACATCAAGTATTTTTTAAAATTTAAATTATCTGTCTAAAGAGTAGATGGAGTCAGCATACCAGAAAAAAGTTGTTACTGCGCTTCTGAGATTTTTAACAAATTAACTGCAGTTACTCAAGCTGTACTAATTAGAATATATATGGTAATATTCCAGCACTTGTATAAATGATCTTATAAGAGGCAAAGAGCAGAAAAGGGAAAGTTCTTACTCTGTCCCTCAGATACAGGATGAGAATCACATAGGTTTTGAATGACAGAAGAAGGTGCATTCACTCCTATGTCTTTAGCATTGCAAAGAGCCTTCATCTGGAGATCAATTTGAGATGGATGGGGTGGGGGAAGGTGGGGCTATAGAGGGATACTTGCTGCCTTCAGCATCATTCCCTCACAGAAAATACTGCTTGGAAACAGCATGTTCTCCAGGAGAGGGGAGGACAGACTGTGAGTTTGGGAGGTGGAGGAGCAGGAGCAGCATGCTGTGTTCCCCACACCTCCCCAGGCCCACTGTCACCTCTATGCATGCAATTCCAATAGGGAAGCCTTGGAGGGGTTCTCAACACCTGGAAGAGGCACAGCTTTGATCCACTATTAATGTGTACGTTCCCATTACTGCATATACCAGCAAATGATTTTCTTGTATGTGCCAACTTTTAATCTGAATTACTGAAAACAAACTCTCTAAATTCTTGCTTCTGAGTTTATATTGCTAATAATTGGACTACTCGAAGAATCAAAGTATTCTAGCTTCATATCAAAGTAGCCAGGCTCACACTGAAGAACTGGTTTCCATTACTGGTGATCACCCTTGGCCTTAAGGGGATGCAGCGGTTTTGCATCAGTCAGTGCTCTGCAGTGTCCCCTCAAGTCCACCTGGGGCTCAACGTGCTCCAGAGGGAGTTCGCTTAGCTTGAGGGAAGGTATTTAATGAGTCCTTATTTGATTTAGTTTATTTGTCTTCTTCAAGAAACAGACCAAAGGAAGGTATCAAAGACTTGAGGAAATTAACTTCTTCAGAAGGCTTCAGTTTTGGGAAAAAGAATGATGAGCCTGATGCCAAAAGGCAAATACAGTTCTTAAATATAACGGTTTCAGAGAGGTGAGAACCCCTTTTTAAATTATGATTTATTAGCTTGTAATAACTCATTATTATTTGACCATTTCACAGGAATTCTCACAATTACATTGTTGTAGTTGCTCACAAGTACATTGTTGATGTCATAAAATTTGAATTTCTACTTCGAATTCTTTGGAAAATCTTCTTTGCTAAAAATATGAATAGCAAATTGAATATCAAGGAGAGTTATCAACAAATTTGAAGTCTAGTGGATTAAGCAAAAGGCTTGAAGCTGTGGTTGCTGCCAAGTGATTTCAACAATACACTCAGTGTTGTACAGAGTTATTCCATTATGAAATTGTTAAATGTCTGTATTTTGTAACCGCAATGAGCGGTAGCACTAAAAAAATCATCTGCAAAAGGGCCTCAGACACAAGAGGCTTCATCTTGCTCGTAATTCAAGAAGCAATAGTTTTGTCAATACGAATTATTAAAGAAATTAAATCTCAGAAAAATGAATCAGTCAAGTGAAGCTCATAAACAATACTTGTCTAATTACTCATCCTCATTTATACCACTTAAACAGCAGCAGAGCCTCTCAGCCACACCTGAGATTTGTGTTCCACTGAGCTAGACACAGCATGTAACCTCGGTAAAGCAGGCCTTCCCCTGAAAAGTTAATCATTCAAATCAATGCAATTTAGATGTATTTGGGAGGATGGCAGAGAGGCAAAAAATGCAGCCGTCACCTCGATTTTCCACAGGAGAAGCAGCAGCACAGAGCAGCCAGGTGGCTTTCCCAGAGCTACCCTGGAGCATTGCAGCACACTCAGATGATAAATTCATAACGCGCTGCCCCAATGCCCCAGTCACAAGGCCTGAGACTGGAAACGTCTTCAAATCTGAATACCTTCAAGTTTCCTCCCAGGAGCAATTATGCTGCTATCTCTTAGCAAAAAGGGAAATGATTGCAAGTTGCCTGCTATCTGCCAGATGGGCTAAATGAAGCAGTTTCTTCTGTTTCAGTAACACTATGGATGTTAGACCACTAGAATTGGTCTAAGAATCTGAAGTTTATAGTAATAAAATGCCAAAATAACAATCAAATGCCAAAATATGTACATACTCATTTTAAAAATGGCTTTTTCACTGGGTAAGCTACAGCCTGTGCAGTTCACAGCCACGACCCACACACTGTAACAGTGATCCGGATCCAGGTCCTCCAAAATGCAGTGGCTCTCCTTCACTGTCACTCTGTATTCTTCCACCAAAACTAGGAGGGCCACACACACACATGCACAGGACGTTACACTTACATGTTTCACTGGTAGGGCTTATGATTGCGCCAGTCAAACCAGTCAATTATAAAAATACAGAAAGCATTACTAGCCAAGCTCTCCATATTTTATTCTGACTCAGTTTTGACAAAGTTTTTGGCATGCCCTTGAGTTGTGTGCATTCAAACCCCATTGATGGCAAGGGGAGATTATGGCCCTCAGTCCTACTGAGGACTAGGCTGCAAATTTGGGTCATACAATCGGCAGTTATCAACTCTGGTTTCACCTCTCTATAATATAACATAACATAAAATAACAACTTATCATAATGGAATTTATAGCCCTTAGCTATAAATTAGCTATTATAAAAAGCCCTTAGCATTCTTTAGAGCACACACAAATACACACATGCACCTGCATACACACATGGATTTGTGCAGAGTCCAGTTGCTTTAAGTGCCTTTATGATCAGCCTGAGCTTTTTAATGAACATGCATTTCAATCCTCTTTTCCCAATTTCCATTTTTAAGATTTAAAATATTTTAATGACATTTTGAAAAAAAAAATCCTTGCCTACATGTGGAAATACTAATTATCTTTTCCCACACTCGCAAAAAGGTGTTGGAATCATTAGCTCATCTGAAGTGCATCTATACCAATGCATGCAGTATGAGCAACAAACAGGGGGAGCTTGAAGCCGTGATGCGCCAGGAAAACTATGACACAGTGGCTATCACAGAAACGTGGTGGGATGCCTCACACGACTGGAGTGCCACAATCAATGGCTACAAGCTCTTCAGGAGGGACAGACAGGAAAGGAGAGGCGGTGGAGTGGCCCTGTATGTTAGAGAATGCTATGAGAGCTCGGAAATCAAGTATAGTGATGATGGGGTGGAGAGTGTTTGGATTAGGTTAAGGGCCGATAAAGCTGATATCGCTGTGGGAGTCTGCTATAGACCTCCCGACCAAAGCAGTGAGGTGGATGAAGCTTTCTATAAGCAGCTGGGAGAAATCTCGCAGTCGCTTGCCATTGTTCTTGTGGGGGACTTCAACCTCCCAGATATCTGCTGGGAATACAACACAGCAGAGAGGGAACAATCCAGGAGGTTCCTGGAATGTGTGGAGGATAACTTCCTCACGCAGCTGGTAAATGAGCTGACCAGGGAAGATGCCCTCCTGGACCTGCTTCTTGTGAACAGGGAAGAACTTGTGGGGGAAGTAAGGGTTGGTGGCCGTCTAGGGCACAGTGATCATGAGATGATTGAGTTTTTGATTCTTGGAGAAACAAGGAGAGGGGTTAGTAAAACTGCCACCTTAGACTTCTGGAGGGCAAACTTTGACCTGTTCAGAAGACTGCTTGACAAAATCCCTTGGGAGGCTGCCCTGAAGGATATAGGAGCCCAGGAAGGCTGGACATACTTCAAGAGAGAAGTCTTAAAGGCACAGGAGGAGGCTGTCCCCGTGTGCCGAAAAACAAGTAGGTGGGGAAGGAGACCGGCCTGGCCAAATAGGGACCTTTGGCTGGACCTCAAGAACAAAAAGGAGAGTCTATGACCTTTGGAAGAGGGGGCAGGTCTCTCATGAAGACTATAAAGATGTAGTGAAGCTACGCAGGGAGAAAATTAGGAGAGCCAAAGCGCAGCTAGAGCTCAACCTAGCTACAGCTGTTAAGGATAATAAAAAAATGTTTCTATAAATTCATTAACAACAAAAGGAGGGTTAGGGAAAATCTCCCTCCCTTATTGGATGCAGAGGAAAACATAGTCACAAAGGATGAGGAAAAGGCTGAGGTGCTCAACGCCTACTTTGCCTCAGTCTTTAGCAGTGGAACTAGCTGTTCCTTGGGCACCCAGCCTCATGAGCTAGGAGACAGGGAGGGGAAGCTGAATGAGGTCATCACAATTAAAGAGGAAGTGATCTGTGACCTGCTACGCCGCTTGGATGCACACAAGTCTATGGGACCGGATGGGTTACATCCAAGAGTGCTGAAAGAGTTGGCAGACGTGCTTGCCAAGTCGCTTTCCATTATCTACCTGAAGTCATGGCTAACTGGGGAGGTCCCAATGGCCTGGAGGGTAGCAAATGTAGCGCCCATCTACAAAAAAGGCAGAAAGGAGGATCCGGGAAACTATAGGTCTGTCAGTCTGACCTCGGTAGCAGGGAAGGTCATGGAGCAGATCACCTTGAGTGCCATTACAAGCCATATAATGGACAACCAGGGGATCAGGCCTAGTCAGCATGGGTTTAGGAAAGGCAGGTCCTGCCTGACGAACCTGATCTTCTATGACAAGATGACCCGATTATTGGATGTGGGAAAGGCTGTGGACATTGTCTACCTAGACTTTCGAAAAGCATTTGACACTGTCCCCCATAGAATTCTCATGGAAAAACTGGCTGCTCATGGCCTGGATGAGCATACGATCTGCTGGATCAAGCACTGGCTAGACGGACGGTCCCAAAGAGTGGTGGTCAATGGAGTTAAATCCAGCTGGCGGCCGGTCACAAGTGGTGTTCCTCAGGGCTCGGTGTTGGGACCATTTCTGTTTGACATCTTTATTGATGATCTTGATAAGGACATAGAGCGTATCATCAGTAAGTTTGCAGATGACACGAAGCTAAGCGTCAGTGTTGATCTGCATGAGGATAGGGAGGCTCTACAGAGAGACTTGGATAGACTGGATCAATGGGCCAACGCTAACGGTATGAGCTTCAACAAGGCCAAATGCCAGGTCCTGCACTTGGGCCACAACAACCCCATGCATCGCTACCGGCTTGGGGCAGTGTGGCTGGAGAGCTGCCTGGCAGAAAAGGACCTGGGGGTTCTAATTGACAAGCGGCTGAACATGAGCCAGCAGTGTGCCCAGGTGGCCAAGAGGGCCAATGGCATCCTGGCTTGTATTAGAAATAGTGTGACCAGCAGAAGGAGGGAGGTGATTGTCCCCCTGTACTCAGCACTGGTGAGGCCACACCTTGAGTATTGTGTCCAGTTCTGGGCACCTCAATACGAGAGAGATATCGAGGTGCTGGAGCGAGCGCAGAGGAGGGCAACGAAGCTGGTGAAGGGCCTGCAGAATAAATCTTATGAGGAGCGATTGAAGGAGCTGGGACTGTTTAGTTTGAGGAAGAGGAGGCTGAGGGGAGACCTCATCGCTCTCTACAACTACTTGAAAGGACATTGTAGAGAGGTTGGTGCTGGTCTCTTCTCACAGGTAATTAGCGATAGAACAAGAGGGAATGGCTTCAAGCTGCAGCAGGGTAGGTTTAGGCTGGACATTAGGAAAAAATTCTTCACAGAAAGAGTGGCTAGACACTGGAATTAGGCTGCCCAGGGAGGTGGTGGAGTCACCATCCCTGGATGTGTTTAAGACTCGTTTAGATGTGGTGTTAGGGGATATGGTGTAAGGGAGAACTTTGTAGAGTGGAGTTGATGGTTGGACTCGATGATTCCAAGGGTCTTTTCCAACCTAAATGATTCTATGATTCTATGACTGAACAGCATACAAATGCACTAGAATTGTTGATAAAGGAATTAAGGCTATTCCAACAGCTTGGTCCTATACACCCAACCGACCCTATCCACATAGAATGGGGATTTAGTGAGCATGGTTCTCATTGCAACCTATGGCAAAAGGGGCCAGATGGGCCGGAGAGACCACTGGAATTTGGTTCCCACTCTTTCAATGATACTGAAATGAGATATTCAGCTTTGGAAAAGGGTTTACTGTCCCTAGTGAGAGCGGTGCAACAGGCAGAATGAATAAGGAGAGAACAGAGCGTGATCATTCGGAGACCTTTCCGTCTCCTGGATGTAGTCTGTAAAGGCACAGCGCCGCCAGCTGGCATTGCCCAAAAACCCACGGTTTGTAAGTGGTATGCATATCTAGAAGGCATTAAAGAAATTATGCCAATTACCGAGGGTAATGTTAAAATGTCTAAACTGCAAAAGGACATAGATGGTACCCTGTTGTTCCAACCTGCACCGAGCAAACCATCTCCCATTCAGGAAGCGCCTCCTCTGAAGGAAGACAGTGATCTCACTGGGGTCTGGTTTACTGATGCATTGTCTCATAGGGAGAACAATGAGTGGACATACAAGGCTGCAGCACTGGAAGTGGCAACGGGAGAAAGAGTGACCAAGACAGGTGAAGGTAGTGCACAGGTAGGGGAACTTAGAGCAGTCCTGTTAGCCGCACAACATGGTGCTAGCTATATTTATACAGACTCATATGTTGTTTTTAAGGGAGACACCGAATGGATAGGCCACCGGGCAGCCAATGATTGGCAGGTGAACAGAGTCCCAGTTTGTCAAACCGATAGTTGGAAGCAACTGTCAGAGATCGGAGAACAAAGGGTGCTACACATTGGTTGGATAAAAGAACATGATCGTTCAACCTCAATCACTGCCCAGTTCAACCAGCAGGTAGACAGCCTCACACAGCTGCAACAAATTAATGTCGTGAATGATGACCAAAAATGGGAACGCTTACTCAAATGGTTACCTGTTAAGCATGGCCACGCTGGTTGAGCCGATTTATATCAGGAAGGCATATCCCGAGGATGGCCTGTATCAGTTAAGCTATGCAAACAAGTAGTGACTGCCTGTTCACAATGTCATTTACGACTTAACAAAGACCATCCGAGTAAAGCGCCTCCCCTACACATTCGGGACAAGAAAACATTGTGGCAATCCTGGCAGATCAATTATATCAGTACGTTGCGACCATCAGGTGAGAAAAGATATGTCCTGGTGGGAGTAGAAAGTATATCTGGTCTCACCGTGGCCACTGACTTTACATTCGCCACTGGGGAAAACACAGTAAAAGGCCTTAAAGGATGGTTCAGTACACTTCCCCTTCCAGAGGAAATTCAAAGTGACAATTGTTCATGATTTCATGCTCAGTATATAAATGGGAGTTGGCGGGGGGGGGGGGGGGGAGGGAAATCCGTGAGATTGCGAAGGTGCCAATTCACCGGGAGGTGAGAGTGACTTGTGTTGTTATTATTGTTGTTATTATTATTTTCCTTTTCTGTTATTGTTTCTATTAAACTGTCTTTATCTCAACCCACAAGTTGAGGAGTTTTCCCCTCCTTTTCTCCCTCTTCTCTTTGCCCTTCTGGGGGGAAGGGGGAGAACTGCGTGAGCAGCTGCGTGGTCCTAGCTGCCAGATGAGGTTAAACCACAACAGATATGAGACTGGATTTGATTTGATTTTAGTTTTTTAACGCTTCCTGACAAGATAAACAGACACTGCTGTAGCAAAAGGTAGATCTATCCCACCTGTAATGACACTTCCCTTGTGCCAAGCCTGTATTTGTACAGCCGTGCAGTCAGCTAGGTTACAGTACTGATATGGCTCACTGCATAGTCAAATGTTTGTGCTGCAGTACAGACAACAGGAAAAAGCAGCCCCCATCTTCTGTTGTCCCCACTTTTTGGTGGCAAGCTCAGTGAAAACTTAATGATCAAGATGTTGACAAAGAATGCAACAACAAAGATGGACAAAACAGTGCTTGTGAAACATTTGCAAGTATATGGAGGAAGAAGGAAAACCTGAGAGAAACTATGTATTTCAAGTTCTTCCCTCTTTATTCAGGTAAAAGCCATTAGTCAAAAACAGTGATACCGACTGCTTAAGTTAGCTAACTCGCTATCTCTAGCTAGAAAAAAAATCATGACAAGATACTGGAAATGTCAATATATGCTTGTACCTGACAATCCAGCATGATCTATTGCATATTTAAACAGTGTCTCCCTAGACTGGCATTCACCACTACTCACCACCAGAAAATGGAGTAGACAACATTAATACTACTACCTCTGTGTAGATGCAACAGAGCTCAACACTGCATGTGCAAGGCCCAAGTGAAATAAAACCACAGCTCCCTCTAGCCTCCTCTCCCCTCTAACCTCCCTGTTCTGAGCACAATACTAATTTTGGTGGATCCCAAATGGCCCAGCCTTGAAAAAAATAAAAACTAAGATACAACAGAATGGGGAAAAGAAACCTATTATCAGAATTAGATCTAAAAGCAGATTTTTTTCATAGCGCAATGCTTCCACACCCATTGCACCTTACATTTAAGACAGAACACATCTGAAAAAGCCTTACAGGGAGAGCAGCACAAAACCCGGAACTAGAAAGCATGTTCTTTTTTTTACAGAGGGCTTTTGCATAAGTAGGGCCTTTAAATACACATTTCAACTTAACATGGTATCTTAAGAAAAAAAAAAGATAAACCGAGTACTCCAATTTTTACTTTAAATAATACAGAATACTTTGTCCCTTTGTTCATTGTTACAGTTTCCTGTTACTAAGACTATAACCACACATATGGGGAAGCCTGAGATTTTCTCTCTTGAGAGCGTGCAGGGTTGTCTCAGATACAAAAAGCACATTGTTAAAACACAAGCACGCTGAATTTCTGTGTGTGTATATATATACACACATATACTCATGTGAGTTCCAGGTCTGGTCTCAACCTCATTGGATATCTCTATACCACACTCACTCCCTTGCCAGATGCCTCTTAAACTATAACTACTGGACTAGAAGAGCCATCATTTCTTGGAAATTACTTTAGGCCTAAACAGCTTCAAAATTAAAGACATCTAAAAGAGTGGAAGAGCTAAGTTTCTAATCTGTATGAAGTGTTTGCACTGTTTAGATGGTCACTGATCTGGAATACATTGGAAAACCATAGGCTCAGCTAAAATCATGTCCCAGGCACCTATACTAATGAGAAACTACTAGCAAATTAGTGTTACATCATGAGATAATGCTCTTCACTTTGTAGTACACTAACACGTAGACATAGATTTGGAAAGCTGTGATTTAAAGAGTGATGAGCTAATAGCTTTAAATCAAATTACAGTCTTAAGAGACAATCATAAAGAATAAATGTTTTCCAACAAAATTCCCATAAAAGTGATATCTGAATTCTACTTGTTACTTTTACTAATTAGCAAGCAGAAATGCTCTAAAGCCAGTTAGGTGTCATTGTCTCCCCCGATTAAAAGTGATGGCCTGTTATAGTATTTCAAACTATTCCAATCTCTATGGCTTTGAGACTGCATACTTCCTCAAGTATTGGCTCAACATCTGCAAAGATAATGGGAATTGTGGTAGGGTAAGCACTGTTTGGGAGGGAGAAATCACAAGCGCGCGCACACACACAAAACATTCATCTGATGTTTGCATTGAGACATTAAGAATAAAAATAATCTCAATATGATGAATGTGAAGAATTGAAATGTTTCTTTTCAGCAAAACTAGGATTTCACCCAGAGAGCTGGTCTATACAATCTTTATAATGCATGAAAATACTGAAAAAGATCAGTCGCAACCTTAAGGTATTATGAATACCTTTACTGGATCAGCATGGAAATCATCCCCCATGGCATTCAGGACACCCGTTTATGTGTTGCGAGGCCAGAATACCTGTTTTAGATTTCTCATGCTTATTTCATGGTCATAAAACTACTGTGACAGAAGATAATTTAAGCATGGTAGAGGTCTCCATGCATTGCTGCCTGGTCAGGCCACTTCATAAAAGGGCACCTAAACAGGGATGTTGCTGCTTCTCTGCAAGCAACTGCCCTGTACTTTGTAGATCACGCTATTTACCTTGCATTTTGGGGGACGAAGGGGAGAAGAAGGAATGGCATCTACTTTGCACTCTCCTCCTGTCCTGGTTTGAGGTAAAACAGAACCAATTTTCTGATTTGTAATTTTACTTTTTAGCTGGGCCTATTCTAACTGACTAAACTCTGAAATTAACAGCATATTGTTCGGAAACTGTTCACTCTCAGAGGGATAAGACCTGATTATACCAAGGAATGGTATGCACAGAGGCTCTTGCTTAGACTTATTGCTGTAACAACCAAGGTCAGCTCACTTCACTGTTTGCCCCATTAGAGGGTCAGAAGTGGAGAAGCGTAGAGGGGTCCCACCTGCAGGGAGGAGCAGACGGGACAGGTGACCCAAAACTGACCAACAGGGTATTCCATCCCATCTGCATCACGCTCAGTATAAAAGCTAAGGGATCAAAGGGGCAAGTGGCTCGCCCTCTTTTCTTCAATGGCCGACGTCTGAGGAGGACCCTGTCTGTTTGTCTGCCTTTGATCCCGATCTGAGCATTCCTGATTCTAGTTCTGGAATTCAGCTCCTGTCCGTTGCTGACTCCAGTCTGGGACTTTCCCTGTGTCTGCTGGTGACGCGATCGTCATCCTGGGAGCTGGATAAGGTTTTGTATATATTGTATACTTTTTTTTAATTTTTATTATTCTATTATTAATTACTATTTCCTTATTTATTATTATTTTCATTGAAGTAGTTTAGTTCTTTTTCTAAAAACTCATAAATCTCCTTATCTCTTCCTTTCCTTTCTGAGGGGGGGGGGGGAGGGCCATCTGTCGTTCTGATTGGCCAATCCGGCCAAAACCACGACACCTCCACTGTTACCTTTCCTTAGTCCTATGCATCCTGGGCCCTCTCCTGCCACTTGGCCTCCCCTCTGCTGACCCGAGACAGAGCAGAAAGGGCTGCTGCCATTGCAAAGGCAAGGCCTTACACACACACCCCCCATCTTTGCTGGCTTGTGGCTCCTCCATACAATAGACCTGGAAGCAGTCAATGGTGTCCCTGTCATTCACAGCCCAGTAGACAGCAATGGAGGTGCTGGTAGCCGAGTTTGGTTCCTGAGGTATGACAGACGGTGTCTGCGGGACTGAGAGGAAAATCTTCAGTTATTATTCACACTCCTGTATTTTCAGCCAAATTACCTACAGGTTCATGAGGCAACCCAGTCACTTATTTTCACAAAACAAACACAGCAAGCACTTGAAATATGGACAGTACCGGTGCAGTTTCAGAGCGATAGGTCCACCTAAACTAAGAACAGAAAAAATTAATTGCTCAGCATGGGAATATGATTGCCCATTTCCCTCACAGTCTGGACAAAATAAGATCCAGGCCCAGTACTGAGACCACCTGAACCTAGCACAAAGTGTGTGCCTGTGCCCGTGCCCGTGCCCTGCCTGTCTCTTGGAGTACTTCACTATGGGGCAGGACCATTGCACAGATGAGTCACAGCATGGCCACTCATTTCCAACCTCCAGCAGGGCGAGGGGAACCTCCCAGGCCTGTGGCAATCCTGGACACGCAGAGCTGTAATACAACCCCAGTGGCATCAACAACCCCTTTCCCCAGGAGACCTGCTCCCTTCAGTCACAGGGAGAGCATTCCAGCTCTGCGCTACACTTTGAGGCACACATGCTGATGAAACCCCAAGAGACAATTGATAACTTCAGGTCACCTCCTCAGAAAGGCCAGAAGACCCTGGAGCCTTACGCAGGCTCCTTTGGGCAGCTGCCATCTCCATTACCTGACCTTGCCTTGTGGCACAGGCACCAGAGGAGAAGACACCCTATGAAGAGGATGCCTGTGAAAGAGACTGAAAGCACTTGTTTGTAGCAAACAGCATGGGACAGGTCACTGATGGGAAGAGGGAGCTTGCAGAAGAGAACCTCCTCCAGAGACAGACATAGCTGATCCCAGAAAGGTGGGCAGGGGGGAGGACCTGCCACACCAGGAAGTGATTCATGGAGCGCGTCAAACCTGCCGAGAGCCTGACAACAACAGGGATGTGCTTTAAGGAAAAGGAAGGCTCAGACCTCCTGCACTCACAGCCCAGAGGAGCAGGAGGCTCCCTGCAGCCTTGGGTCTGCCTCTGCCCAGAGGTGGACTCCTACTGCAGGTGCACAACCAGGTGCTCCTGCCTGGCACAGTCATTTTCCCCGCAGACCCAGAGGACAGAGGATCCTTGGCAGGTAGGTTGAACCGAAGCTCTGCCTTAGCCAAAGCACCCGAACCCCATGGGACAGCCAGGAGCATCCCTCACAAAGAGTGCTTCAAAGACCTCTGTGTTTCCCCAAATTTTATATAAACTTTATCTGCTGATCCACACAGATCCATCCCTAATGAGATGTTCCCCTCTATGATTATGGCTTAAAAGGGAGGGGAAAGAAAGAAAGACGCAAAAAGCCCTGAAAGATGTTAGTTGTTAAAGTGATTGCAGAGAACAAAAATACATGGTTCTACTTCTTCACCCAGTAAATTTCCATATTGCATGAATTCTGTTAGAATCTCAGCAGAAAGCTTTTGCTTTTTTTCAGTTATCTTCACAGTAATGATGATGGTCCCCTGTGTCATGAACAGGCAAATGCAGATACTGGCTGTTTCCTTATGTCTTATACAGAGAGCTATCAGTACAGTAGGATTACACCTGCATCCCATTGAAAAAAAATTATCCTTCTCATTGCTAAAAAACAAAATCCACATTTTGTCTTTTGACTGTATCTAGAATTGGTCAATTTAAAAATTTATCATCTTTTAGAAAAGACTTCCTTTCAGTGGACCCATTGGGGAAACCAGCTTTTTTCTCCTGTGAAGTTGCCTAGAAACCACTATTTGTGATCACAGAAACCCCATAACTGCAAAATTTATTATGCCAAATGTGAACAGAAGCTAGCTTCATGAATTAAACTTCTGAAAAAAAAAGTTATAGACACAGTACTCCAGGTGGGGTCTCACGAGAGCAGAGTAGAGGGGGAGAATCACCTCTTTCGATGTGCTGGCCACGGTTCTTCTGATGCAGCCCAGGATGCAATTGGCCTTCTGGGCTGTGAGCGCACATTGTTGGCTCATGTCCACCTTTTCATCCACCAGTACCCCCAAGTCCTTTTCCGCAGGGCTGCTCTCTATCACATCATCCCCCAGCCTGTATTGATAATGAGGGTTGTCCCGACCCAAGTGCAGGACCACCATTGACCACCACCCTCTGGATGAGACCATCCAGCTAGTTCCTTACCCACCGAACAGTCCACCCATCAAATCCAGATCTCTCCAACTTGGAGAGAAGGATGTTGGGGGGGACCGTGTCAAAGGCCTTGCAGAAGTCCAGATAGATGATATCCGTTGCTCTTCCCTCATCCACTGATGCAGTCACTCCATTGTAGAAAGCCACTAGGTTGGCCAGGCAGGACTTGCCCCTGGTGAAGCCATGCTGGCTGTCTCAAATCACCTCCCTGTCTTCCATGTGCCTTAGCATAGCTTCTAGGAAGATCTGTTCCATGATCTTCCCAGGCACAGAGGTGAGACTGACAGGGCGGTAGTTACCAGGGTCCTCCTTTCTACCCTTTTTAAAAATGGGTGCGATGTTTCTCTTTTTCCAGTCACCAGGGACTTCACCTGACTGCCATGACTTTTCAAATATCATGGAGAGTGGCTTGGCAACTACATCAGCCAATTCCCTCAGGACTCTGGGGTGCATCTCATCAGGTCCCATGGACTTCTGTATGTTCAGGTTCCTCAGGTGGTCACAAACCTTGTCTTCACTTACAGTGGGAGGGACTTTGTCCCTCAGGTCCCCGTCTTGCAGTCCTTCAACTCGGGAGGCGTGAGGACAGAGGCTGGCAGTGAAGACTGAGGCAAAAAAGTTGTTGAGAACCTCAGCCTTCTCCTCGTCTGTTGTTACCAGTTTGCCATTCTTGGTCATCAGGGAGGGTACGCTTTCTTTAACCTTCCTTTTCTGGTTGACATACCTGTAGAAGCCCTTCTTCTTATTCTTAGCATCCCTTGACAAGTTCAGCTCCAACCACGTCTTGGCCTTCCTGACCTCATCCCTACATAACCGGGCAGCGTCCCTATACTCTTCCCGGGATACCTGATCCTGCTTGCCTTTTGTAGTCCAGTTCCTTCTTGCCTTTTAGTTTGACCAGCAGGTCTTGACTCAGCCATGCTGGTCTCTTCCCTTTCTTGCTTGATTTCTTACACCTGGAGATCGAGAGCTCTTGTGCTCTATGGAAAGCATCCTTGAAGATCTGCCAGCTCTGTTCTGCCCCCTTGTCCCTGAGGACCGTTTCCCAGAGGGTCCTACTGACTAACTCCTTTTGAAGAGCCGGAGGCTTGCTTTACTAAAATTCAGGGTCCTGACTAGGCTCCTCACCTGGCACGTATCCCTCAGGACTGTGAACTCCACCAGTGCGTGGTCACTGCAGCCCAGGCTGCCTCCAATCTTGACACCCCCGATGAGCTCACTCGCATTGGTGACTATGAGGTCCAGTATGGCATCCCCTCGGG